>NC_056741.1:1449140628-1449358128 GCF_019279795.1 Protopterus annectens | reverse complement strand
ATTTAGGTGTGCAATGCTCAAATACCACAGTGGTGAACTGCTGACTAACAGGGACTCTGTGGTTTCAGTCAATTTGAGGCCATAGTCCTGGCAGTCCACTGTGCACTTTATACTGTACATTTTATATTGTGAAACTGGAAAGAGCTAAGCTACATACCTTGGCTATTTCCAAATTCATGACAAATGTACAGATGGCTGTCAGGGATATGGTAAAAAACTGAATGAGAACTGTTGAGTCCATGCTTCTGCTTTGTCTAGCATATCATGGCATGCTGTTTACAATACTCATTATGTGTTTGATTAAAAGAATGCACACATAATCACAGACTTTTGCTGCTGTTATACTCCTTATAATTGTTTGTAATTGATTTGTGGAGCTTTTCTCCCTAGGCCTCTGCTGAAAATGGACATGTATCCAGATGGACTCTCCCGGTCAACAAATGTAAAATAAAATAAATAAATAAATGTGCATTACAAGTTTTCAGTCCTACTACTGTTTTAAATGCTGAAAACAAAAATGAAATATAATGCATAACTGTATGTAAACTTCTTCAGTTATAGAAACAAGACAAGCTTTAGATAATCAAAAGGGTTGGGAGGGTGGCCTATTTGTTAGTTGGTGTTGGCCACAACAAACAGGTACAGGGTTTTGAATCTCTGAGGATAATTGGCTAGGCTTAAAATGGCTCGTAAGGGCAGTTAGCCTAGTACTAATCAATGAACCAATGAACCTAAGCAATGCAACTACAGAAACAATCCCATTATCACAGTTCCAATTTGATGTCTTTTATAGAAGTAGTAAAGGCAGTTGACTGTGACAAACCTATGGCAGCTGTTGGAAGGACATAAAACTAATCAAATTACATAATTAACTGCTGAATACATAAACTTTCAAAGATACTAGAACAGGGTGACAAAGTAGCAATACACTGATAATTACTCAGCCACAGGAGAAACCTCTCAAGAATCCTAAGCCTACTTTTTCTTATCATGGAATTGTTACTTGCTTTACAGCATAATGGCTTGGGGATATTTTTGATCATAATGAGAAGCTGTTTTGCAGTTTGCAAAATATGGGTTTGGGTAAACCTGTTGTCTTCTGCGGGGGGAGCCATGGCTCACTAGAAGCTTGCATTAAAGTAATCATTTATACACTAGATGATGTTGTTAGTAATTCTAAGATACTTTGACACACACGCAGAAACATATACACACGCACAGCTGAGAACAATTGAGAAAATCATCAAATCAGCTATGGCATGTCTTTAGGATGTAGAAGGAAAGAAGTAACTGGCAAAAAAAAACATACATAAGAAAGATGTACAGGCTCTCCACAGAAAGCTTTCAAGCTGTGAAATGAACACAAAAACAATGCACTGTGAGGGAACAATGTTAACTGCTATGGCATAATCAAAAGGTTTAAGGGCAACAGCAACTTTTAACATTGTTCCCTCACCACTCCATGTCTTCTAGCTCTGTACAGTACTGCATACATAGCTTAATTTAATTATTCTGTCTTGCACAAACCCACACTTCAGTAGATGTTCAATAAATATGTAATTATCATCATCATCAACCCCTTACCCATTTTCTACATGGGGTCTGGGTGTCAAGTCAACTGTCACCATCTTGCTCAATTCAATGCCACTCACCTACCTTCTTTGATGGTCATGCCTGACTGCCATAGATCTTCACTTAAGCAATCTATCCATCTTTTTGATGGATGTCCTCATATCCTCTTGCCTTCTTTCTTTCTCTTCCAAATCTTTTTAACCTGCACATGTGCCCAGACCACAGCAATCTGTTCCCTTTGAAATTCTCTGCAATTGAAAATACTTTAGCTTCTGCTCTCATGTCATTTCTTTGGTTGCCCCAGAGTATGCATCCAACCACCCATCCCAGGCATTTCATCTTCTCTCTATGCCTTCACTACCCAGGTTTCTGTACCATATAGTAGTATTGGTCGTATTGTTTTGCACGTTACTTTTCAGCTTCTTTGGCAATCTTCTTTCACATGCCACCCCTAATTCTCTCCGACAGTTGGCTGTAGTCCCTCTGATTCTAGCTTTGACCTCCTCATTCAGACTTCTCTTTTCAACAACCCCTCCAAGATACATGAAGCTGCTAAACTGCTTCACCATTTCCCTTCTATGTCAATTTCCAACTTATTTTCATTTACCCCATGTACTGCCAACCTATTAACCTATTCCACCATTTTCTCTTCTATCTCACTTTTCAGCTTCTTTTCACTTCCCCCATTTGCTGCCATTACAATTGCCTTATCTGTACTCAGTTTCATCTCATATGTCTTCATTTTTGCATTCCATTCCCCTTCGTTTTGCTGAAGTTCTTCCTCAGTCTGCTTGTAATGCCACATCATCTGCATACAACAACTTAGTTGATCTGTCCCCTCCAACCAGTTTGCTAATGTAGTCCATCACTATACCCTGATGCGCACACACACTTCCACTGGGAACCCTTCTGCGAGTCTAAACACTTTACCTGTGTCATTGGGCCCTTGTACATAGCCTGCACTAAATCTACCCATTTTTCCACAACTTTTAACCATTGTGGGAATGGCTAAACCAGCTTTCTTGGAACCCTGATATATACTATCTCCAAGTCTAGGAATGCCCAGTTGGACTCTTTCCTCATCTCTAACTTCTTCTCAACTATCTGTCTCACTATATCCCAGTCTTAATCCAAACTGTTCATCTCCCATCTTACTCTCTACTTCTCTTCATATTCATTTATCAAGCATCCTTTCCAGCACTTTCATGCAGCTTGACAGGAGTCTGATACCTCTATTCTGCCCACAGTTGTGAATGTCTCATTTGTTCTTGTACACTGGCACTAGGATCTTTATTTTCCATTCATCTGGAATACACCTTTCTCTCCATACTGCTAGGAGTACCCTCTAGAGCCATTTCTCCCCTAAGTGACCCAACATCTTGATCATAGGTTCATAGTTAAATACTAGACTATTGGTCTGCAGACTATTATAAGCCTCCAGTAATCATAAGTCAGAATCAAACCCTGTATCTTGTATCTTTGAAGTAAAGACTTAACCATTATGCCAACTCCTCCCCCTTATCTGCTGTGACCTCATCTGAGGCTGTTGTTTTCTTTGACTTTATTTTCCTTAGTGCCATTCTTACTTCTTCGTGTGGGCTCTTCTTCTTTTTTCATTGTGGGCTGTGTCAGAGCCATTCTAGCTTCTTTGTAGTTTTCTTTATTCAGAAGCTGCTGAAACCACTTCTTCCATCGGTCTTTGATGCCCTCTAGACTGATAAGCAGGTTGTTATCAAATGGATATCTGCTGACTATCTTTTTATTATTTTGTAGTTGTCTTGCAACCTAAAAGTTTCTGTAATTTTCAATAAATATACAGTAAGCTCCCTTAACTATTAAGCATTTTCAGTCTGTTTCCAGAAAAATGTCTGCTTTGGCTATTTTTCTTCTTTGTGTGGAAAAGCCCATCTCTCAAAAAGAGCTCAACATTTTGTTCATAAAATTTTCAGGGAATATAATTGCCATAATTATGTATAAAACAATAGTAGACCAGGCTCCAGAGGTGTTTCAGGTAGAGTCTACTACTACAATTGTGTCAAAATGCACTACTGTAGCTTGGAGTGTGGGGCACCCATGCAGCCAGAATCTCTGAGGTCCTGGCTGTTCTATTATACATGTTATGCATTATTTTAAAAAAATAATGGCTTGATGTGGATTTTTTTTTTGGTACTGCTACCCATAAGATTTACTGTACATGTCCCACAGATAAAAACAGTGATATTTTTAAACACAAACATTCACACACTCACACATACTGACACTGCCCCTAACAAGCCAGGGGTAACACTAACTCAAACACACACACACACACACACACACACACACACAAACACACACACACACACACACACACACACACACACACACACACACACACACACACACACACACACACACACACACACACACACACACACACAAACACTGTATGCTTAACTCACTTACCTACAGGTAAACTGGAAAAATAAGAAGTTATGTACTTGCCATAATGTTCCATGTTTGTTGTCCATAATCTCGCCTTCATTCTTGCTGGTTGGGTTCAGGACTGAGCATCGGTTCTGACTTGGCCTATTTCTAAAGCTCAAGAGCTTCCATTGGCTCAAGGCTATATCCTATCCCATTATGCTTAGGGAAGATTACCCAGATCTTGTTTGCAAATTACTAACATATTTTGAAATCTTATACAAAATCCCAATGGTAATGGTTATAAGCCTATGTCTCCTGAGACAAGAAGGGAAGCAGAAAACACAATTCACAACTAATAAAAATTCCTTTCGATCCTCCAGGAGCGAAGGTTGGGGGAAGGAGGGTGGGACGCAAGAATGAAGGCGAGATTATGGACAACAAACATGGAATGTTACAGTGAGTGCATAACTTCTTAATGTTTTGTCCCATCTCGGCTTCATTCTTGCTGGCAGGGACAGCGGCCCTAGTACTTTCTTTCTTGGGTAGCTCAAGGGAATAAACTCTGCAGAGTAGTGGAACCAAAAAAAGCCCTGTTCCGGGAGGCCACGTCTACTTTGTAATGAGTGATAAAGGTATGAGGTTTGACCCATGTGGCTGCAGCACAGCTTGAGTCCATAGGTAATCTGGTCTGAAAGGTGGCCGAAGTTTACATGGCTCTTGTTGAGTGGCCTCTAAACTTTCCTGGCAGTTGTTTATGCTGAGAATTATATGCGTAGTGTCAGTAAGCCATTTTGACATGGTAACATTTGATACTGGTGCATCTTTTCTGTTATCTGAGGAGACAATGAATAACTGGTCAGATTTTATAAATTCCTTTGTTCTATGCAAGCAGAAGCATAACTGCCTGTGGACATCCAATTGGTGTAGCTTATATTCTGCCTTGTTGCCATAGTTTGGAAAGAAAACAGGCAGGTCAATGGACTAATTAAAATTGGTCTCAGAACATATTTTGGGAAGGAAGAAAGGATTTGTTCTAAGAAAGACTCTGTCTTTGTGAAAAATTAAATAGGAAGGGCGTATGGACAGAACTTGATGTTCTGAAACCCTGTTAGCTGAAGTAATGGCTATCAAAAAGATTGTTTTCTGGGTTAGAAATTTTAGTTGGCAAGAGGAAGCTGGTTCATATGGTGGGAGAATCAGACTAGTCAGTATCAAATTGAGGTCTCAAGGAGATGGTGGCTCCCTTATTGGAGGCCTTAGTAAAAATGTACCTCTCAGGTAAGCTTTGCACAATCTGAGACATTATTTTTAATCCCATGTCTCCTATGTGGTAGTTAGATATGGCGGGTAATTATACTCATATGGTAGCTGCTGCTGCATCTTTATTAAAAATTTCTGCTACGAAATCTAAAATTGTACTTACGGGGGCTATGAAGGGGTCTATATGATTCTTGGAAGCCCAACAAGAAAACCTTTTCCATTTGCTAGCATAAAGATTTGTAATTGTTCTCTTATGAGATGAAACTAGAATGCTTCTCACTGCAGGGGATATGTCTGGAAGCCGGGCTAAGACCAGAAGTGGAGCAGCCAAGCTATCAGTTTGAGGGTTTGGATAGAGGGAAGGAGCGTTCCTAACTGATGAGTCAGAAGATCTGGTACCAGGTCCAGAATCCATGGCTCTTCTCGGAGATGGGGCCATAGGAAAGGAAACCACATTTGACGAGGCCAGTACAGAGCTATGAGTATTAACCTGCAACTTAACGATTTGGCTTTCTGTAGAACTTTGGGGATTAGTGGAAATGGGGGAAAGGAATAAAGGAGTTCCGGGGGCCAATTGTGAACAAGTGCATCCCTTGGTAACTCTGGAGGGGGGGTTAGGGCAAGGTAACTGCTGCATTTGGTGTTCATGGACGTGGCAAAGAGGTCGCAGCAAAGCTGGCTCCACTTGCAAAAAATCTGGTTCACAATTTCCTGTTTTAGGGACCACTCATGAGGCATTAGAATTGCTCTGCTCAATTTGTCTTCTATCATGTTGGATTTCCCCGGAATATGTGCTGCAGTCAGAAAACATTGAGAAGAGACTGCCCATTGCCATACTCTTTGAGCCTCTCGCCACAGGGGGTAGGATCTGGTTCCGCATTGTTTGTTGATATTGTCTGTATTGTAATTGTACCTGGTGGAAGAGAGTTCTGGAATGCCTGCAATGCCAGAAGCACCACTCTCATCTTTAGGACATTGATGTGCAAGTGTACTCATGTTCCTGCCAAGTTCCTTTGATGGTCTTTCCCAGATAATCCCCCCCCCCCACACCCAATCTGGGAAATGTCCGTGGTCACTGTAGCTACAACTGGTTGAGGGAGAGTGAATGGCCTGCCTATAGTTACCTGCATGGATTGAAGCCACCAGTGTAGGTCTTTCTTGCAGGAGTCTAATGAAAATCTTGTAGGACATGGGTAACTCCTGTATGGAGCATTGAGCAAAGAGTAGCCACTGTAGGACTCTCATATGTAGACGTATCAGAGGTACTAATGTTATAGCAGCTGCCATAGTGCCTAAGACCTTTAGAACAAACTTTGCCTGTACTTTCTTTTTCAAGAATAAGATGAACACTTGATGGCACAGTGTTTGAACCCTGTCGTGAGGCAGTTTTGCTACCATGTCTATGTTTAAGTCTGCTCCTATGAATGTAATATGCTGTGATGGTAACAAGGCAGATTTTTCAAAATTTATGGTCATGCCCAGTTCCGAGCATAAATGGTGGTATCTCTTGCTTCGGTTAGTAGATGCTCTGTGGTGGCGGTCAGGAGCCAGTCATCTAATTAAGGAAACACCCGGAATCCTAGATGCCTCAAGTGAGCTGTGACTACTGCCATGCATTTGGAAAACACTCTGGGAGGCTGTAGTGAGACCAAAGGGTGGAGCTCGGAATTAGTAATGACTGGCTCCCAGCCAGAAGCGTAGATATCTCCTGGATCGCTTGTCTTTTTTTATATGGTAGTATGCATCCTGAAGATCAACTGAGCGTATCCAATTGTCTTGTCCCAGAAAAGGGAGTATAGACTGAAGTGTCACCATCTGGAACTTTGATTTTTTTATGGACTTGTTCAGCCTGCTGAGATCCAAGATGGGTCTCCAGTCCCTTGTTTTCTTTGGAACTAAAAAGAACTTTGAGTAAGTTCTGGATCTGATTTGCTCTGTGGGGACTTCTTGGATGACTTTTTCTTGGCAACCGTTGTATCTCTAGGGTTGCTTTTGACAGGGTGGAATGTCTGGGACTGATCTTGTTTCTGGGGGTGGGGTGGAGAAGACTATGTTGTATCCCATGGATATGATGCTGCGGTAGCGTTGTCGCCTCACAGTAAGATGCTGTCTGGTTCGATTCTCAGCTAGAGCGTCTTCTGTGTGGAGACATGCGTGAATGGGCGTACCTTCGTTGAAGGTTGTGCGTCAGGGCTGGTAACCCGGCACATAAAAATCAACTACCAATCATTAGCAGACCAGAGTTCTGCTGTGGCGACCCCTAACTGGGAAAAGCCGAAAGAGACAATAACAACCCACTTGTCTTGAGTGATGTTTAACCAGGCTTTTGGGTACAGTGATAGTCTGCCCCTGACTGCCTCCAGAGGTGGACAGGCGGGCCTCCTTTCCAGAGCGCTGGAAGGGTCTGCCAGAGAATGTATCTCAGTTGCCCTGATTTTGTAGACCCCCTCTGCCGTAAGGTTGGCGTCTTACATTGTTATTTCCCCCTCTGCCCCTGGGGGAAAATTCACCACATGTCTTGCGAAGCTCTTTGGGATTTATGGAACCACATTTTCCCACCCTTCTGGCCTTTGGGATAAGGCCTGGTAAGGAGGGAAAAACATACTCCCACGGCAGACAGAGTTTTGCCTTCTTGTTCTCACCTAGTCAGTCTCTCTCTAACTTTTGGCCCAAACAAGGACGAGCCATCAAAAGGGGCATTAATGAAGGAAAACTTGAAGGGCTCAGCAAACTTGCAAAGGCGCATTCAGGAATGTCTCCTCAGAGCAATTCCTGTACCAGCTGCCCTACTCGCACCATAAGCTGCATAAGAAATGAGACGCATAGAGGAGGTGACTACTGAATTTAAGGTAGCAAGGTAGGCAATCACTTTTTCTAGAATCCCTCCAGCTGTGGAACCTTGGAGGGTATCACCTAGCTCCTTTAGGAGATCCCTCTGAAGTCCGGTAAAATGGGTCAAATAGTTCAGCGACCGGAGTGCAAAGACCACTGATGAGAACATATGCTTCCCATACCTGTCCATCGTTCAAGATTCCTTTTTCGTCAGATGAAGTCTCAGCGAACTCCTTTTTGGTGGCTGCCGCCACCACCATAGCATCTACTGGGACACCTTTGGTTAAGAAGTCTTTGTCTGATGGTGCTGTTATAAATTTGCTGGGCCCCCTCGAACAGGTTCTATGGATTCTGGAGAGCCTCATGCCCTTCGACTAACAACGTTGAGGAGCTGGTCAAACAGTGGAGACACCCAAGAGGTGGAGGGTCAAGAAAGAAATGCCTCCAGGTATACAGACTCATTCTCAGAAGGGGTAAGGGTCTTCCACCCACCTCTCTGCTTCAGGATCTCTAGGATATCTGAGAAGGAGACATCCTCAGAGGGTGACCGTGGGGACCCTTCTGAATCATCTAAGTCCATATCTGAAGTGACATCCTCCTCAGGGGAGTCTAGAAGTTTCCACTTACATGTTCTCTTCTGAGAGACCCCTCCAGAGGGGTCCGCTGGGGCGGTTTCAGAAGAGAACGACTCACCCAATGAGGCATCCTGGGGCATTGGTTCTCTACACCCAGGGGGGAGGGACAGTAGAGAGGCAGACACCGGCACTTTTAGGGGAAGAGTGCTTGGATCCTTGACTGAAGCCATCAGGGGTGACAGCCCACTCCTCATGACCTCAAAGGCACCATGACCCAGGTCTGAGGAAGCCTCCAGTTCCTAAGAGCCAGGAGACTTCTCCTGTTCCAAGGATGTGGGCTCCGAGGTCAATGTAGGCACCGAGCTCACCCATGCCGATGCCCTGAGAGGCAGATTCGACAAAGGCCGATCTGACTCTCCTCCCCAGACCTGACAGGGGAGCATCGGCTCCCAGACCCAACAGAAGATGGCACCAAAGAGGTCATAGCAGATGTCAGGATGGAAAAACCTGAGGTAGGTCTCAAACCCAATGGTTCCACCACAAAGACATCCAAACACTCCGGCACTGAAACCACTCAGGTCAGAGGAGGAATAGAAGGGGCAGTGGCAGTTGTTGGTTCCAATTCCTTTTGGGCTGGACTCGAAAGGATCTTGGCCAGAGCCAGAGTCTGAAGCAACCTCCTGACCAAACAGTCCACGTCATCGTCCGACACACTCCTTGAGGATCGAGAGGACTGGGGTCGAGGATTTGATGCTTCCAGCCACCTACTGCAAAATAGATGACTGTGGAACTGAGGAGACCAGATCCAAGGTTGGCGACCGGCTCCATCTATGGCTCCTAGCTGGTTTCAAAGAAACTGGTGGAACCGAAGAAGTTGTCTTTTCAGGCCCGAAAGCCTTCGGGTCCAAAGTCATGTCTTTAGCTAGCATTTTTATCAGCTTAGAAGTAGGAGCCAAAGAAGACACACTTAATTGACTTATCCAATTTTAGGGATTGAGAAGATTTGGAGGAGGTCTGGTTCCCTTCTAGTGCCTCAGAAAAAGGAACTTTAAGCAATCCCCTGACTATAAGCTTGTTTTTGCATTCCAGCAGGACCCTGGAACTAAAACCATGACAAATGGAGCATGAGTCTTGAAGGCGTACAATTAGTGTGCCCATTGGTTAATAACATTTTTTGTGAACAGGAATCACACTTTTTGAAGCCTGACTGCTTCACTTCTTTTTCTTTCTTGGACATAGTGGTAAGCAATAACAACAAGCACTGCCCAGGAAACTAGATTAATAATAACAATGAAAAACTATCAAAACTATCAAAACTATTTAACGCACCACACCACTAAAGAGTAACTGTGTGAATATATATTTTCTACTTTACTTTTTTTTTTTTTTTTTTGAAGAGTTACGCAGGGAAGTGAAAAAGGCTAGAGGAGAGGTCTCTAACTAAAATGACCATCTCCTCTAGCCAGAGGAGATGTCTCTAATTTAAATGACGAAACCTCTTTAGGAAGGGGAAGGAAGTAGAAAGGGGAGCCCTCTAATTTAAATAGGCTAAGGACGGAAAAGGCGAACCCTCTAACTTAAACTGGTTCGTTAAGGATAAGAGAAAGTTTTTACTGAAAACTGGATAGGGAAGGAGCTGTAGGCCTAACAAAAGTGATGGCCAGCCACAAACAAATGCAACAAGCGAAAAACTAGTAATTCACCACAAGGTGAGACCTAAAACACTGTAACTAAAATATTTATCCAATTATTATGGAAAAACAGAATAATATTGAAAAACTATTTTCACTTAGCCTGAGCCTAGTGAGAAGCACCCGATCTAGTTTAGCTGCAAACGAGATCTTTTTAAACATTCACTTTTCCTGACCATTTAACTTCTGGGGCACTCTCTATTGCCCCATCTATAGTTTAAGCCAACCAAAGTGCATATCTTATTCTATCAGACCTAGCAAAGATGAACTCCAAGCAAATTCAATCAAATCAGATATGTTTAAAAAAAAAAATGTTTTATTTCGTACAATGCTCGTTTGCTTAACCATGATCCTGAGTCAAGTAAATGTTTTTATAAAGGCCCGCCTGGATGTCCAGTTTATGCTCAAACTACATTACTGCTCTGTTCCTTTTTTTCTCTCTTCCTTTTTGCAAAGAGCTAGGAGTCGAGGGCACAGCTGACAATTAGATTTAGAGTTGGAGGATGCTTGGCCTATAGACTGCATTCAACTCACTAATGAACATGGTCACTATGCCCTTGCTTCAAAGCTTATTAAACAAGAATGCCCTCCTTCATGCAAAGGATGCAAGTTCACATCATTCCATGACAAGGAACAAAACTGTCACACAGCATCAGCAAATGGAGTAACTGCAGTTCATTTGAGTTTCAGACTTCATATGCTTCCAAAATGCATGTTATTCTAGCAAAATTCTAATTTATAAGAGCAACATTTAAACTCTGTCCATGATTTTGGGCCTTTATTTTGGCTTTGCCCAGAATTCTTGTACCAAGAGGATCAGAAGTATGACTCAGTACTCTCACTAACACATGCAAGTTATTGTTTCTAATCTTCTACCTCCACTGAAGAAATTCAAAAAGAATTTTAAACTGATATTATTTATTTATTGCATTTGTTTACCGGGATAAGTCCACTGGGCTTAAAAGAGCTCATTTTCAGTGGAAGCCCGGGGAGAAAAGCTCCGAGATACAGAAAAAATATAAACATTAATTAGTACAGAAGCAGAAGCAGTGTTACAGATAGTAAATATAGTAACATATACAGAATATATACATAAAAGCAGGAATCTAGTTTGATTATAGTAATATATACAGAAAATATACATTAAAGCAGAATTCAATGAATTCAGAGTGTTATGAACAGAGATCAGTATTATTGTACCAGTATCAACAAGTGAAGATAAAAATAAATATGGAGAAAATATCATCAGTCACTAGTAGCAAAATACATAGTTTAGTAATCATATAAGGAGAGGTTAGGTTATAGAGCAGGAACATAGCCAGGAAGAGTTGAGATGATTTTTCAGCATTTGTTTGAAGGTTTTGGTGCTGCCTGTGTTTCTTATAGAAGGTGGAAGTGAGTTCCATAGTTTGGCGATGGTGAAGGCATAAATGAGTTGACCAGCAGGTAAGGTGGGCTTATCTACTTTTAGAAGTAGATGATTTTCATATCTTAGATGCCTGCTGGAATGGAATTTGGCAAGTAGAGTTGAAAGAGCAGGATAGTCTGAAGCCTCAAAGTAGTTTCTGTTACTTAATTTTATTGGTCCATCTTTACAGTAATGCAATGAATACTGGCTTATTAGAGCAGCTTAAATCTGATGGTGAAGGCAGGCATTTCCAAAGTGATGGGAGAGGTAGTCTGTTTTGCAAATGTCATGATAAGTCTGTTGGTGTTATGCTCCTTCAGCTTGGTCGTTTGGTTTCAATAGCCAATTTATAGTGTGGAAGACCACTACCAAGTCTTCTCCCTCCTTTTTCTGTCGTAAGCAGCTTTATCACATATGATTCCAGCTCTACTGTAATAAGATATGCAATTTCGGTAAGGATACTGACAACCTTTTGAATCCAGGTGAGAGTTTCATGTTATAACTTTTTTTTTCAGTTTTTCCTATTCTTTTGGGGTATGTTTGGCTTTGACAGGGAACAAAGGGCATACCATAGTTTTTGCGATGCAATTCATGGGGCCAACAAGACTGATGTATAACAGCTGAAGGTACAGTATCTTGCTTAAGTTATTATGGGTTCCCTTACCCTTACTGTTTTGCAATTTGGTTATCCCTTCATTTAGTGCCTTAGCTGAACTCTGGATTAACAGTACAAAAGCTACATAATCTTTGCTGAGT
Organism: Protopterus annectens; assembly: GCF_019279795.1. NCBI lineage: Eukaryota > Metazoa > Chordata > Ceratodontiformes > Protopteridae > Protopterus > Protopterus annectens. Next base: position 1,449,345,628 of record NC_056741.1, on the reverse strand, counting down.
AGGTAGTACACTGCCATGTATTATGGCTGCATCTTAGAGATAGGGGATAGAACAGGAACCCACAATAAGATTTTTTGTTTTTACAGGCGGGAGTTTTTCTTTATAAGGCATTGATTTAGTTGTGAAGTGTTATAATTATACAAATAAGCACAGGACGGTGTTTTTCTGTAGCTAGCCTATAAATCAGATGGTACGGATAGCCCTAAATTCAACAAGAAGTTTCATGTGCATTTTTTTTAAAACAGGAATTTTGAGTGATGGAGGAATTTAGGAAAAACTGTTCTGGGCATCCCATGTGTAGAGTGACATATAAACTGTTCGAATGTCTTCCTTCTGACTGGCCAAGGTAGGGGAAAAATACTTCTACATAGAGTGAGTGGATTGGCAAACTGTATGTAGAGCTTGCTTGTGGATGAGTGAGTTCTACTGCCCACCCCCATGCCCCCTTTTTCCTTACCTGGTCTGGGTAGTGCATTGTGAAAGACCTTAAGGCTCTTGTGAGTTCTTGTTTTAGAAATAGTTGATTAGAATTTGGAGGCTTTCTGTAGTGTACAGACATTTTGTTTTCCTAGCTGGACTATATTTTTTGATTATGGGGCAATATTCCAACAGTGTCTGTAAAACAAGATGACAGCAGTGTTAAAAGAAGATAAAATCAATCTCTTATCATAAACCATCAACAGGATTATCGAATTTGTATTTATGTGAAATGCTCTTCTAACACCTTATGGTCAAAGTGCCAGCCATAGTTTGCTTAAAAGAGATGGGCTTGAAGAGTAAGCATGCAAGCTAATAAGGTAAGGCTATGAGCTGAAGACTTCATATGGCAGGGCCATAAAAGAGAGTAGCTATATTAGGCTCTCAGTACCTCAGGGGGTGTTGCGTCTCTTAACTGCTTTTGACAATTTTCAGGCCTTAAGGGCTGTAGTCAATGTGAGATGGGGGGGCAAGATACATATGGTGACATTAATTTATCTTCAGATTTCCAGTTAGATGTTTGAAGCATACAATTGAATTACTAGTGCACAACTTGAAAAGAATACAACTTTGGATGGAGGATATAAATGTTATAAATGTCCCATATCTAAAAAAGCTTCCAGATACCAACCCCTTTCCCTCCTAACATGAGCAATTAAGAATGCGTGTGTTAATTTAGGGATGACAGATCTGGAATCCTGTGAATTTCTTGGGCAGCTAATACTTGTATACTATTCAACAGCTTATAATTTATGGTCTAGAATGGACAAGATTCTAATGCATATGGGGGTGGTGGATAGACATACTCCACTCAGCTGCCTTTTTATCACTTTCAGATAACGGGTGCATGGTTATGGTTACAAAGCCCCTGGGGACTTCCATAGTTCTTTGCCTGGAGCATCCTGGTGGCTGCCAACCATTTTTTTGTGCAGTTATCTGGATTCCCAGAAATTGTCAATGATATGTGGAAGACCTTCTGGTTGGTCCAGTCTGTTTTAGGAAAGTACACTTGTATAAAATCTTACCATAATGGTAGATGTCCTTCTCTCCACTGTTGCAGTATTTTTTGCAATAGGGATCCGTTGCCAAGGCTGGCCTGACATCTGGCCAGTATACCAAAGCCTTTTGGTTGCTAAGGGTATACAGTACATCACACACATGCTCCCTGTGTACAGCCTAGGTCATAAAGGTGATGTCCAGACATACCATCCTCAGAACTGAGAGTCCCAGTAGGAATGCCAGTCCAAGGATAAGAAAGGTAACAAGCACATTTAGAAGGGAAAAGAACCAGGGGAGGAGGGAGGGAGTGAATACTGCACCAGTGAAGAGAAGGACCTCTACTGTTATGGTAAGATTTTATACAACTGTACTATGATCCCTCCATTTCATTATTGCAGTATTCTTTACAACATGGAGAGTGCAAAAACTCAAAAAGAAGACAGGGAGGAGGAAGGACCAGCAGAGCCCTCTAGGAACCCATGAATAATGGCACTAGCAAAACCAGCTCTAGCCCTAGATATCACATCCAACTTGTAGTGCTTGGTAAAAGTAAGCACAGAAGCCCAGTCAGCTGCCTTAAGAATGGAGTTACTATCTAAACCCTTGAAAACACCACCAGAATAAACCACAGCCCTAGTAAAATGAGCCTTAACAGAAGGCTCTTTCCATGAAAAGAGTAACAAAAAGAAATGGCTTTAGACATCCAAGAAAAAACAGTTTTCCTAGTTTAGTTTTTCCTAAAGATCTTTGATGAAAGGAAACAAAAAGCTGATTTGTGAAAAGATTTGGTATTATCCAGTTGTCTATGCACATCCAAAGTGTGCAAAACCTTCTTGCTAGCAGATTGCAGAGAAGGGAAAAAGTGGGCAAATAAATAGATTGCTTAAGGGACAACTCATTCACCAATTTGGGCATAAAAGAAGGATTAGTATGAAGAGACACCCTCTTCTTATGGAAAACTAAAAAAAGAGGAACAGCCATAAGGGTTTGAAGCTCAGGCATCCATCTGGCAGAAGTAAGGGTCAACAGAGCAGTCTTCCAAGAACAATGCTGTTAGGAAGCTTAAGCCAAAGGCTCAAAAGCAGCCTGGGTCAGTTTCTCTAAAACAAAATTAAGGTCCCAGGAAAAGGGATAGGTTTCCTGGGAGGTCTAATATGAAGGACACCTTTAAGAAACTGTTTAGCCTCAAATTTACAGGCTAAAGGGGGTGCTAAAGGCAGACAAGCAGAAATAGCTGACAAGTGGGCAAGGCATGCCAAGCCTTTTATGCAGGAGAATGTACTAGAAGGTTAAGGGACAGAATTATTGAACCCAAGTCAGAAATACGTAGAGAAGTCACTAGTAATGTTATGGCCAGACATTTGAGGGAGAAGGGTAACAACCATAAATTTAATTTTAGGATTATAGATGTGAAATACAAGAGTAAGAGGGGTGGTTACCTAAATAATGTTAGAGGTTTGTGAATACTCATGGATTATACTCTTAGAGGCTGACAGCCCCCCTAGTTTGAATACAGCAGTTAGTGTTAAACCCATTTTAAAGCAGAGACAATTAGTTTTGAAACAAAGTTTTTCTTATATATGTAGTTAATTGGATATGAATGTATCAGATTGGTCAGGACTGTGTCATGTGATCATTTAAATGGTTGTCTTTCCTTATTGTTTTACACACTGATGAAGGGTTGATCCTGAAAGCTTTGTGAGTTTATATTGTGGTCTGAATTAAACATTTTATTGCAAGATCTTACTGCTTCCATATGTCTCCAGGCTTTGGAATTTTTATTGTTTCTTGGATTTTTTTTCCACCTTAGCCTGGTTTACCTACAAGCTGTTTGTGTTTTGATTTGATGCGAAATCTATGCCTGGCATACAAGGCACTGTTGGACCCTACCTTGAGGGACCTCCTCCATATCCACCAAAAAAAAGCACCAGAATTACTCATTCTAAAGACTTAAATCTTGCCTGTGATATAAATAGGACTTGCTGGAGAGAGAGGTATGTACCCGAGAGGCTACCCCTTCTCTGGAAAAGATTCCCCATTCATTTGAAGCAGAGTTCCTCTCTAACTCAATTTAAGTGTAACTTGGGCAACTGGATGGAGAACAGGGAATTCATTTCTGGTTTGGCATCTATGCCTCTAATGGTGACAGGCAACCTGTAAATGGTTCATCTCCTAGGCCCCTGCTTGTAAATGTTTCATCTCCCAAGCACCTGCTTACACTTGCCAAGGGTACCAGAACTTGTAAGAGATGTGGGATGCATGGCTAGGTTTAAAAAGGCCCCCGTGGTGGTTAGCCTAATATACACCTATGAAACTATGAACCTAAATGTGAGTAATATGTCAATGTGAGTTAGGAAACCAAGGGGAATGGAAGAACATCTGTTACATCCTTATCAAGTAAATTTTATCCACAGGAGACAGGCTTGGAAATCCATCACAAGGATTATGGCCACTCTGAGCAAGTAGATCAAGCTAAAACAGTCATAACAGTGCTGCGTTAAGATAATACACAGACCTCATATAGGATATCATACTGATATTTTGCACAGGTTCTAAAGATTTTTGACTTTAGAGATAAGTCAGTGGTGACTCTTACAAAGTCATATCATGAGGCATATGGAACAGTACAGCTAAGTCTCCATGTCAGAAAGTGAAGTGTGGTACTAGGTGGGAATGCTCATTTCTCCTTTGTTACTGGCAACAATGAAAAAGATTTCTGGTAAGTTGGGGAAGATGCATTTTAAAAACTGGAATGGTGGTGGATTTATGTCCATCTCTACTTTAGACAACTTTACAGATGATATTCACCATAGTGTTGGCCGATTCTCCTCCAAGCAAATTGCTGTATGTGCACAGGGGAATCTTTTGAGCATGTCAGTGTTGTGTGAGTCTACTTCGGAGACCAAAATACCAGAAGGCCAACTTTTAAAATCCAGAGAGGAGAAAGCCAACAACCACATAAAACAAATGCCCCGGAACACTGACTTCCAACTCCAGGTAAGTCACCACTTGGCCAAACAAAACAAAATTAAACTCAAAGCAAATTAAACCCACCGATGTGGGGGGCTTTGCCCCCCCCCCCAACTACATATACAAACTCCAAAGTCACAATACCGCAGGGGTAAGGGGCAAAGTTCAACATGGTGGCCAAGTGGTTACTTACCTGGAGTTGGAAGTTGGTGTTCCAGGATGTTGGGTTCCTGTGGGTGTCGGCTTTCTCGTCTCGGGATTTTAAAAGTTGGCCTTCTGGTATTTCGGTCTTCCAAAATAGACCCTGTTGTGTACAACTTAGGCCAAATCACAGGTTCTATGTGTAGGGTGCATCGTACCTCTCAACTATCCAAATTTTTGCCCAATATTTTTGGTGTTTTCCTCTTAAAATTTGTGGTTTTCTGGCAAATCATTCAGGACTGATGTCACTAAATAATGACAGACATCTGAGATTCAGACTTCATATCCTTCAGAAAATGCATAACACAACATCTTTTATTCTAGAGACTTTCTAAGTTTATCAGAGCAAAATTTAAAATCTGTCCCTGTTTTTGGACCAGTCTCCCCCCATTACTTTTGGCATTTCTTGTGGTAAAAAGTTGAGAAGTATGGGGTGCATGCTTCTCCTTAGGTGGCATGTGCTTCTGCCACTATTCTAGAACAGCTCTTCTACAAATGACTTTGGGATTTACCTAATATTTATATACAATAAGATATGGGACAGACTGAAATCAACATTACAAAATATGTTAGAGGCACATGTGTAAAGTTCTTGGGATAGGTAGCAGCTGATGGATTATGGAATCCCATTGATAAAGATAAGTTTTACCTAAAATACAGTATCTGCTGGCAACCACAGTAGTTAAGCTTCCCAAACAATATGATATCTAAACAGAGGCAAATAAAGACTAGGTCTTGCTGAGTTCCATTCTATCTTTGGGTAGGTATGGTGTCAATGTTCAGTTAAAGGCAGAAGGCTGGGCCCTAACTTCTAGAACTGGACTTGTATGTGTTGGCAGACATCATTTCAGTCTGTGGTCAACTCCAAAATATTATACTCCTGTAAACTGAATGAGTTCAGGATTCTTGGTGATAGCAGACTGCATTACGCAGATACAGACAGAAATAGCACATTGCTGTTATGGGTACTTCAGGGCACTCAAAGGAAGATATTAGATTACCTGCAAGGATTCCTCTTAATGAAAACTTTGCAGTGGATATCTGATCATGTATAAATAAATCATAATTTGAATGAGGTAAGCTGCAGCTGTGGCTTCCACTGTGGATCTGCGTACATGATCAAAGATGGAGTTGCATGCCAAGGATGAGACAGCTGGTTGAACAAAGGATTGACTTTTAGGGCCAAACTCATTAAGGATAGAAAGTTAATGTTCTTTCAGAAAGCAAGAAAGGAATTTGGGTTACAGCTCCAGTATTTATTAATGACCACCCCTCCAGGAATGTCTAAAGGTCAGTTCCCTGTGCTCTCTCCTATTAACCTGGTGAACTTGGGCATCCTGAGGCAATCTAACAACTGCCTCATGTACACTGACAACCCTCTCCTCTTACCTTCCAACACTCAGACTTGTGAGAGATGCACTTCTATATCCAAATTGGAAGCCACGCACTCTCCAGCCAAGACCAGAATAGCTGGTCAAGAGAAGAAGATCAACACTTGCACCACACCACATGGACCACATAGCCTTCCAGAACACACACCAGCACTGCCTTCACATAAAAACACAAACCACACACCCACCTTCATGGATGCTCTCAATAAAAATCTACCTAAACAGAACAGACCTCCAAGGCAGAAATGCACCCGACCAACACAACACTAATCACGAGACACAACTCTCCTAAACAGTGTGCCACTCAACAAAAGCCCACAAGGCAAAACAGCATGCCCAACACACTAGTCATAGGTGACTCAATAGTGAGGGACACTGATGTCCCACTCACTAGGTTGAATAAGGAGAAAGTAACAGTCAGCTGCCTGTTAGACGCCAGGATCCACCACATAACACACGCACTCAGGTCCCTCAACAACAGGTACAAATATGAGACTGTCATTGTACATGTGGGTGTGAATGACCTGAGACGTACCTTCCTGGACTACATGAAAAGAGACATGGAAGAGTTCTTGCATTATGTAGCCCAGGCAGGTATGACCCTAGCCCTGAGCAGCATCCTACCATCAACACATAATGATACCACAGTACAAGCAGAAAATGATTGATTTCAAAAACTGGCTAAGTTTCTGGTGTCATTCTAAGGGGATCTAGTATCTGTCTGCCTGGGATGACATGACTGATGGACCACGATGCTTTCCCGGAGATGGCCTACATCTGTCACCCCTGGGCTTCTGGATACCAGCCAATGCTCTTGCCACCGCTACAGTGCCTTTTTTAGACGGCATTCAAAAGACCAAATTACCACAACAGCTACAAACAAATGCAATCTGAGAGTCATGCTGCTCAATGCTAGAAGTCTAAATCTCAAAATTCACTCGCTCGAAGCACTCCTTAAAATGAAGAACATTGACATTTGTGCTGTAGCAAATACCTGGTTAAAGGCAGCAGAAAGCACCCCCTACACTACCAGGCTATAACTCATTCCACACCTTTCAGCCCCAGAACTTGGACTGAAACTACAAAGGCAGTGGTGTTTCCATATTCATAAAGGATGCACACACCTCCAGACTGGTAGCACAACAAAATGCATCTGAGATACTTCAGATGCAGCTAACATTGGGTAAGACAGCGATTCAGGCCGTAGCCTGCTATAGGTCCCCAACCATGTCCCAAGACTCACACTCCACGTTCCTAAGCACCCTGGAGAATATTAGGGTCCAACCTAACACTCTCAAACTGGGTGGCTTCAACTACCCCCCCCCCCCCATTAACTGGGAAAACTACTCGTGTACCAATACATTTGCCCAATGCTTTCTGGAATTTATTAATTCCAATGCTCTGGATCAGCTCGTTCTTACCCTCACTAGAGGTAGCAACATCCTTGACCTGGTCATTACTAACACGGGCGACCGTTGCTCTACACCAGTAGTCAACACCTCCCTGGTTAGACTGGACCACAAACTAATCACCTTGGAAATCCACATCACTCCCACCCCCACCCCCAAAGGTAACCACCATGAAAAACTTCTCCAAAGCTAACTTGGGCTCCTAAAAACAGAGGTGGCTAACTTCATGGCACCCATTCAAATGGAGAATAGTTGTATTACTGCTGAATCATACACCAATGCACTGTACGAACACATACAAAAAATGCATGGATCTCGCCATACCCAATAGAAGCAAGACGCTCTCCTCAAAAAAAAAGGAAGCTAATCTGGTGGTTCCCTGCCATAAACAACTCTACAACAATAGGAGAAAACTGATGTGGAATAAGACAAAGTCCCAAAACTGGAAAAACTCCCTTATCAGCCTCAACAAAAGGTTGAGATCCCTCATCTAAAGCTAGCTATGAAAACAGAATTGCAGCAGATAATAAAGACAACCACAAGGCCTTCTACAGTTATGTAAAAAATCTCCATAGCAATACCCAGATTTGCTCTGAGTTACTGCACAATGGTACCTCCTATACCGATACCAACAGATATTGCCAATATACTGGCTGACAGATTCAGTACTAACTTTACCCCTCTCTCTCCCCCCAAAGAGCCAATCACAGTACCAGTAGATTGCCAAGCACCCAGTATTACTGCTGCACAGGTTAAAACAGCACTGTCCAAGGCCAAAAATACAGCTTTCATGGGACCTGGTTTGGTGAACAACGCGTCACAACGTTATTTCGTCACTTATAAAGTCTGTCGGTGAGAAATCGAGTCATCCATTTGAGGTTAAGGGGGTAGATATTAAGCTACTGGGCAGGTATTTGATTTGTGACAGAGTTTCTGAGGAAGTCTGTATGAGAACAGATGAAAGCGCTTAACCCAATGGAATATTTCATGTAAACCCAATGGATTTTTTTATGCAATAAAGTTTTTCCTGTTCGAGCTGCACCGTATTTTATCCTGCATAAGGAGCTGTATTTCTTCTGTTTGGTGGATTCAACGGTAGTTTTGTTTATAACAGAATAGTATCCATATATTTTGTTGCAAAGTTCCCTAGTCATTCTGACAACATAAAATGAGGGACATCTTGCTAAATACACCATAAATCTAAGTTTACAAAACAAAAAAAGGGGTAATTTCTTCATCTCTGTCTCTGATACTAGTGGACTGTGAATCTATACATTTATTGCAACTCAGACACTTATCTTTGTTGATAGTTGATCTGATGAAGTCCACTTGGTGAAAAAAAGGGCTCATGGATTAAATTCCGGTGACTAAGCCTGTTTGAGTTTGTTTCTTCATAGAAAAGGATTTAACATGTAAAGTTTTGGACTGTTTATTACTATTGTTTAACATTGCGGAGATTTAAGTGTTTTTATGTTTTCATTTATCACAAATAAGGAAATAAAGTCCTCTACCTTAATGCTATGGACAGCTATCTCCTTACATCTCTGGTGTAGTATTAGAAGTTCAAGAGTAACAGACTATAATTTTAAATAATTATTTAACAAGTTATTTTTGCAGTACTATTTTTGATTAAATGTACTTTATCATGTCCAGCACTGATACAGATAAGCAATTTTCACTGAAGTATATATATTGCTACTTGCAATTAATGCCTGCCCAGGAGTGTTACGAGGCCTGACGCCGCATGCGAAGGGCCTCCACACCCCTGGAAGGGCATTAATTACATATTAACACACACCCTGTCAGGCATTATTGCACTTAGAGAATGGGCTCTCTGTAAAATTGTTGTGTTTTACTTGCTTATTTATTTTTAAGTACTATATTATTTTTTTTTTATATATATATATTTTTAATGTAAAATAATTCTTCCGCCTAATGTTTCAAAGTTGCTGTAGTACAAATTAATGGTGTTGGGAGGAAGAATTTTACAAACATACATAAAAGTAATATATTGCTTAAAAAATAATAACCAGGTAAAACACAATTTTACATAGTGCCCATTCTCTCTCTCATACACAGTCTCTTCTGTTTTCACACACACACACACACACACACACACACACACACACACACACACAGTCGCTTTTACCACTGTTTAGCAAGCATAAAAATAATAGTGGCCGTAAGTTTTTTTTTTGCAGTCCATGTTCAATGGCAGCTTGATATCCTGCCATGAAGCGGCAGACTTGCTTGTCAGCTGGTATTACTTATACATTAATACCCTGCTGGAGAACGTTTGTTCTCCATTCAGGGTGTTGATGTACAGTTTTCCCATTCTCTAATGAGTTATTAATGTACTTAAACATATGCAGCATCATCACTGATAATTATTTTGTTAATTATGTATTTCATCTGTGTCATGACTGAAAAGTGTTAGCAGACAAGCTCACCTACCTGGTTAAACTGAAAATAAATAAAAGGACAAACATGGGTTTCTAGGTAACTCAGTTTTGTTGCATTTTTTGAAATCAATATGAAACTAGTTTTAAAATAAAACTTAATTCTTTTATTCATCAGGTCTGCAGGATAATTACTTGGCTAGAGCAGTATCTGTATTAGCCATATAATTATCCCAGAGATTCCTGTTAAAATCAATGGGCAATCTAACCCAAATGTGAGAGTTGAGGCTATTTATTAGCATGAAGTTTCGCATCTGCACTCATGAACATAGTTACAAGACATGAGTGGTCAACCCATGTCCTATTTACTATGCGAACAACATGCAAACAGCTGCCCTTATGACTGATCTCAGTTTTTTCATAGTAATTTGAGTCTTATGACTACAGACTAGACTTATCAATCAACCTCAGTGATTTCCTCACAACCTCTAGTCATAGGACTATATAGACAACTACTAGGAGGCTTCTGATGTTCAGGGGCAGTTTTCTTTTGCAGCTATATGATTTGTCTTACTTAATGCTGGGAATCAAGATACATTTAGGGGCAGTGGTAAGAGCACACACTAACTATAGTATACAACACTCCTATTTACTTACTTATTTACTTTACTACTATCGGCATGATGGTGGAGTGCCCAATAGCAGCACTTTAAAATACATTACTGTAGCAGCCTTTTCACCACTTCTGACAGCCACTTCTTGTAATCATCTATAATATGTCTGTAGATGAAGACAAAAGACATTCAGGTTGACCACAATAAAGTGATGACTGTTGTGGTTTGGTCAGGAGGAGACAAGGTTTAGAGTTAGACCTACAATTTGGAATACGTTACTGTGCTAGCTTTTCCTTCATTTTTATCATAACCTAAAATCATAGGGATACACAAACACTGGTTATCTTTTGAGGAAACAAAGATGCGTGTTATGAGGGAAACTAGAACAGTTATGTGATGTTCTTAGCCTAGAAAAAGTGTATGCAGACAAGTTTAAATCCATTATTGAGGCCACTATGCTTTAATCTTCTTCACAATCACACGAGATGTGCTCAGAAAGTGGTTATTTTGCTTTGAGAAGCAGACTGTCAAGGAATGAAAAGAGTAATTACATCACACATGCAAACAATCATTGATATGCAAAGTTTGGAGGTAGGGGTTGTTTTTGCATGCTCAAGAGGAAGAGGGGCAGACTAACATAAAATTATTGCAATCATATTTTGTTTTACTTACCCTGTGATCACACATTAGAGGTGAACACACAGAAGGTAGATGCCTTTTGGGGGTAGGGGAAAGGAGGCATGATGTACAAGAAAGCACGAAGTCATGACAATGTTGAATAAAAATTATATGGTTGTTGGAGAGTAGTCCAACAGCAACAAAAAGAAATGTTGTTGCGGCTGTTTTATTTTCTTCTCAATAACACATCTGAAGTCTACAGAATATGGCTATTGCTTTCGGGGTACAGGTAATGTATGAAAGCAAAAGGCAATTACAGGATCATCTCAGAAAGATTATTGATATGGTTTATTGGGGGGGGGGCAGTGTCTGTGGCCATTACATTTATGTAACAAGTTCACACTCAGTGGTGGCATACCCACTCAGAAGAGGCATATTTTACTGAGACAGTGTGCATGTGTTTTCTACCAAATTATTGTATCAGAACTTCTGTTTTTTTTTTTATTGTCAAAGGACTCAAATTATCTAAGATATGGCCTCTTGATTGCAATGCAAAATGTCAAACTGTTAAATGATGAAGCACTCTGCATTTATTGTGGAATGTACAATATTTCAATCAATAAAATGTTTGATCTATTTGGGTTTGCTTAGTTGGCTTTTTTGTTTTTTTACCATGTAGATGTTGATGAGAGTATATTTTGTGTAGCATTTTGTAATAGTACAGATGCAGTTTTAAGTTATCAGCCGAAATTGCAGTTTCAGAAAGATGTTTCCATTCTTCATGTTGATGCAATTGTGAAGTTGGTATATTTAATTCTGGTGTGGGGGTGTAGTGTGGTTTGCCACCCCCCCCCCAACACACACACACATAATGCTATTTGTGTACTATGTTTTTTTTGTTTATTTTAAAGGGATTTTGCTTTACTTTTGGAATTTTTCATGTTAACTCAATCACTCCAATGGAGCTGAGGAAGTTTGTACTGTAACTTCCAATGGGCAGAGCCTACGCCTTTTGAAAAAATCAAATTATGCCCTCACATTTCAAACAAATGTTCATATCTGTAGAAAAACAGGGATTATGAAATAAGTATAAATGTAAAACTCTTCAGCACAAACTATGTTTTATAGTGGTAGTATTCTTTAGGTTCTAGATCTTAAATCGAATTTTATAAGTCAAAGTAAACACAGTAACTATTACATTTATAATATTTTGTAAACAACTTACAGTATCTCAGCAACCACTCAAGTTACACACATACTGTCGGCAAAATTTTATTCATCTAGCTGAGAGGTTTCATATGAGACTAAGGATTTCTGTCTGTGTTACTTTGTTGTTGAGATATTTAGAAAAATGTGAAAATTATATCTACATAAATTAATATTATAAAAAAAAAGAAGTTATGTACACACCATAATGTTTCATGTTTGTAGTTCATCTCGCCCTTTATTCTTACATATGGGTTCGGAGCCAATCCTCGGCTCTGACTCGGCTGATTACAAAGCTCGAAGTCTCTCAGTTGGCTCAAGGCAAGGAAGGTAACCCATAGTGCGCTAGTAAGAATCCCCAGATCTTGTTTGCTGCTGTCTAAAAAAGTGATAGAAGGTATTTCCACAAGGAACAACAAAGATGAAAGGTCTCCACCCTAAGGAAGATAGATACTATCTTGTCTCCAGATCCTCCAAGGATACATGGACGGGGGTAGTTCGTAAGAATGAAGGGCGAGATGGACTACAAACATGGAACGTTATGGTGAGTACATAACTTCTTTATGTTCTGTAGTCCTATCTCGCCTTCATTCTTACATATGGGACAGCGTCCCTAGCACCTTTTTCTCGAATAGCTCATGGGAATATACTCCTAAAAAACGTGGAACCAAAGGAGGCTCTACCCTGGAGGCCAAGTCCAATTTGTAAGGAGTAATAAAGGTATTAGGGGTTGCCCAAGTTGCTGCTGCACATATACTGTCAATTGGAATTCTGGCTTGAAAGGCAGCAGATGTGGATACGGATCTGGTAGAATGAGTATTAATTTAAAATGGGAGTTCTTTGCCATTAGAAGAGTAAATAAAACATATACAATTTGAAATCCAGTTTGATAATGTTATCTTGGAGACTGGCATACCTTTTCTTGTTTCAGAAAAAGATACAAACAATTGGTGTGATCTCCTAAACTCCTTGGTTCTATGTAAATAGAACCTTAACTGTCTGTGTACATCAAGTTGATGAAACTAATATTCCACTTTGCTTGAATGATTAGGAAAAAAGACTGGCAGTTCAATAGTTTGATTCATATTAGATTGAGAACAAACCTTGGGGATGAAGGATGGATTTGTACGAAGGGAAACTCTGTCTCTATGAAAAATCAAGTAAGAAGGTTTGACTGACAGTGCTTGTAACTCTGACACTCTTCTGGCAGATGTAATAGCTACTAGAAAAATGGTCTTCCATGAAAGGAACTTTAATTCACAGGTATGTGTGGGTTCTAATGGCGGTGAAGTAAGTTTGGAGAGAACAAAATTTAGATCCCAGGGAGATGCAGGTTCTTGAAAGGGAGCTCTTAGCAAGGTAGTGCCTTTCAAAAATGAGTTACACAATCTGTGAACCATAAGATTAGGTTTGTGTTGTCCAAAATGAAAATTGGAGATCGCTCGTAATTGAACTTTGATTGTAGCAGCAGCTGATCCTGGATGAAAAAGTTTGGTTAGGAATTCTAACACCAAGGGAATGGAGACTGTATAAGGATCTATGTTTTTTTTCTCGTGCCCAGATAGAAAATCTTTTCCATTTGCTAACATACAATTTTCTCATAGAAGGCTTGTGAGAAGATGTCAGGATATGTTTAACTGCAGGAGAGAAATCATGAAGCCTGACTAGGGATGGAAGTGGAGCAGCCATGCTGTCAAGTTGAGGGTGTGGAGATAGGGATGGAAGGAGCCTGACATATGTGTCAGAAGGTCTGATACTGGGTCCAGAGTCCATGGATCTTCCAGAAGGTGAGGCCCGAGAAAGGGGAACCAAATCTGACGAGGCCAGTAAGGAGTCATTCTGCTTTCCAAGGTCTTTGCTTTCTGGATCACTTTTGATATTAGCGGAAAGGGAGGGAAGGCATAAAGAAGTCCCGAGGGCCAATTGTGAACAAGGGAGAAGTAGCTGCTGCATTTGGCGTTCATTGGGCTGGCAAACAGATCACAGCAAGCTTGTCCCCATTGTGCAAAATCTGTTCCGTGACTTTCTAATTCAGAGACCATTCGTGAAGCATCAAGATTGCCCTGCTGAGCTTGTTGGCTATCAAATTTGTTGTCTCTGGGATATGCGTTGCAACTAGAAAGCATTGGGAAGATATCACCCACTGCCAACCATGAAGAGCCTCTCAACATAGGGGGTAGGATCTGTTTCCTCCTTGTTTGTTTATATACCATACCACTGACATATTGTCTGATTGGATTGCTATTGTCCCTAGAGGAAGAAAGTCGTGATGTGCTTGCAACTCTAGTAGCACTGCTCTCATCTCTAGAACACTGATATGCAAGTGAGTCTCTTGCTCTTGCCATGTGCCTTGGACTATCCTGCCTTGATAATGCCCCCCCCACCTTATCTGGGAGGCATTCATGGTCACAGTAGCAACAGGTTGGCGAGGAATGAATGGTGTCCCTATCATTAGTTGATTGGACTGGATCCACCAATGAAGGTCCTTTTTACAAGATTCTGTTATCAAAATAGGATGAGACAGAGGCAGTTGTTGAACAAACCACTGGGAAAAAGAGTAGCCATTGAAGAATTCTCATATGTAGTCTGGCTAGTGGAACTAGAGTTATAGTAGAGGCCATGGTTCCTAGAAGTTGAGCACTGTCTTCGCTTTGACTTTGTGTTGGGGAAGTAGGTTGTATATCTGTTGTATTAGATTTTGTATTCTGTCTGCAGGAAGATGAGCCATTATTGCGACTGTGTCTATTTCTGCCCCTAAAAAAGTCACATGTTGAGAGGGCGACAAGACAGACTTTTCCCAATTTACAGTAATCCCTAGCTGAGTGCAGACTTGGATGGTTGAACCCCTGGCTTGTAGAAGTAGGTGCCTGGTGGTGGCAGTCAGGAGCCAGTCGTCCAGGTACGGAAACACTTGGAATCCAAGATGTCTCAAGTGAGCCGTTACTACCGCCATACATTTGGTGAACACCCTGGGGGCTGTGGTGAGACCAAAGGGCAGAGCACAAAATTGGTAATGACTGGCTCCCAGCTGGAAGCATAAATGACTCCTCGATGCTCTGTCAATTTTTATGTGGTAGTACGTATCTTGGAGCTCTATGGAGCACATCCAATTGTCTTTCCCTAACAGAGGGAGTATAGAGTGCAGTGTTACCATTCGGAACTTGGACTTCTTCACTGATTCGTTTACTTTGCTGAGATCCAAAATGGGCCTCCAGTCCCCTGTTCGTTTTGGCACTAAAAAGAATCTGGAGTAAGTTCCAAATCCTATCTGGTCTGCAAGGACAGTTTGGATGACTTTCTTTTGAAGCAACTTTTGGACTTCTACAATTGCTTGATCCCTGTGATTGGGTGGAAAATCTGGGATTTTCTTGGTGGGATGAGGTGGAAAAGAGAATGGTATGGAGTATCCTCTGGAAATTATTCTTTGTACCCACTTGTCTTGGGTGATGTTGTGCCAGGCTTCTGGATGCAAAGTGTTCTCTCCTGTCTATCTGATGAATCTGGGCATCTTGGGGCAATGTAGAAACTGCCTCATGTACACAGACAATCCTCTCCTCCTACCATCCAACACTACAACCTGTGAGAGATGTACTTATCTAGCCAAACTGGAGGTAAAGCTCTCTCCAATCAAAACTGAACTTGACAGTCAAGAGGAGAAGGTAAACACTTGCTCCACACCACACTCATCACACAGTCTCAATAAATCTACACCACCAAAATCCACACATAGAAACACAAAAACATTCGAGGAGGCTCTCAATAATAATCTGATCAAGCAACAAAGACCTCCAAAGCAAAGATGCAAGCAACTTCCACCCCCCAACATTACCAAAATGACACATAGCCCGCAGACTCAGTGTGCCACTCAACCACAGCCAATAAGGCAAAACAGTGTACCCAACACATTAGTCATAAGTGACTATAGTCAGGCACACTGATGTCCCACTCACCAGGCTAAACAAGGAGAAGGTTACTGTCAGCTGTCTGTTGGGTGCCAGGATCTGCCACATAACCCTCGCACTCAGGTTACTACACAACAAGTACAAATATGACTCTGTCATTGTCCATGTTGGTGTAAATGACCTGAGATGTACCTCCCTGGACTACATGAAAAGAGACATGGAAGAGCTCTCCGATCTTGTAGCCCAAGCAGGTATGACCCTAGCCCTGAGTAGCATTCTGCCATCACCCAGAATGATGCGCAGTACAAGGACAAAATAATTGACTTCAACAACTGGCTAAACGTCTGGTGCCATTCTAAAGGGATCCAGTATCTGTCTGCCTGGGATGACATGGTCGACAGACCACAATGCTTTGCCAGAGATGGCCTGCACCTGTCACCCCTGGGATTCCAGATACTGGCTAAGGTTCTTGCCGCCCCTATAGTGCCTGTTTTAGGCAAGGTTCAAATGACAAATTCACCCCCGTAACAGGAACATGCAAGCAAAAATTGAGGGTGATGCTACTCAATGCTAGAAGTCTAAATCTCAAAATGCACTCACTCAAGGCACTCCTTAAAATGGAGAATATCGATATCTGTGCAGCGCCCCTGCACTACCAGGCTATAACTCATACTACACTTTTCGGCCATGTAACCTGGACCGGAACACCAAAGGTGGAGGTGTGTCCATATTCATTAAGGATTATCCACACCTCCAGGCTAGTTGCTCAGTATAATGAAGCAGAGGTTATCCAAGTGCAACTAACTCTGGGCAAAACTGCAATCCAAATTGTAACTTGCTAGAGATCACTCACCATGCCCCAAGATTCCCACTCCTCTTTTCTTGATGTACTGGAAAATATTAGGGTTCAACCAAACACCCTAATAATGGGTGATTTCAACTACCCCACCATTAACTGGGAAAACTACTCATGTACCAACTCCTTCGCTCAACGCTTTCTGGAATACATAAACTCTGATGCCCTGGATCAACTTTTCCACACCCCCACCAGAAGCAATAATATCCAAGATCTAGTCATTACCAACATGAGTGACCGGTGTTCCACACCAGAAGTCAATGCCAAATTGGTCCAATCCGACCATAAACTAATTATCCTAGATATCCACATTCTGCCCCCACCCCCCATTAAGGAAACCATAGTAAAAAAACTTCTCCAAAGCCAACTTCATGCTTCTTAAGACTGAAGTGGTGAACTTCATGACGCCCATGCAGATGGACAATACAGTTACAACTACTGAATCCCACACAATTGCACTTTATAAGCACTTACATGAGTGCATGTATCGTGCTATCCCAAACAGAACCAAGATGCTATCCTCCAAAAAAAGGAAGCCAATCTGGTGGTCCTCTGCCAGAAATAAACTGTACAACAGAAGGAAGAAACTGTTGCAAAAGACAGTAAAATCTCATGAGTGGAGGAGCTCCCTGGTCAATCTCAGTAAGAAGCTGCGATCCCTGATAAAATCCTCCAAAGCTAGTTACAAAAACAAAATCGCCACTGATTCTAAAGACAACCACAAAGCATTCTATAGCTATGTCAAGAATCTCAATGGCAACACTCAGAAGAGCTCTGAGTTACAGCATAATGGCACTAAATATACAGACCCAACTGATATTGCCAACATCCTGGCAGATAGATTCAGTGCTAACTTTACCCCCCCTCTCACCCCCTAAAGAGCCCATCTCTATACCGGAAGAATGCAAAGTTCCTGTAATCACGGCTGCACAGGTAAAAACTACACTTTCCAAAGCCAAGAACACAGCATCCATGAGACCAGACAACATCCCAGGCTGTATTCTACATGAACTACAGAACGAACTGGCACCCCACCTAAGTACCATGTTCAATCATAGCCTCACCTCAGGCTTTGTGCCTGCTGAATGGCGCACAGCGACAGTTATCCCACTCCACAAGGGGGGAGCCACCACAGACCCCGGGAACTACCACACCATTAGCCTGACGAGCCTGGTCTGCAAGGCCATGGAACGTATCATCATGGAACTTATAAACAAAGACATTGGTAATCTCCAAACTCTGGACCCCACCCAGTTTGGGTTTGTAAAAGGCAGATCATGTCTCCTAAACCTGATACAATTCTTTGAAGCAGTCACCAAAGCCGTAGACAAGGGTAAGGTGGTTCACACAGCCTATCTAAATCTTGCCAAGGCTTTCGACACCATCCCCCACTCTGGAATTATAGATAAACTTACTAAACTAGGTATAAATCCCTATGTCACAAGATGGGTTACCAACTGGCTCACTGACAGAACCCACACTGAAAGTAGCAGACTGCAAATCCGACTTCAGATCAGTGACAAGTGGAGTACCACAGGGTTCAGTCCTGGGCCCTCTCCTGTTTGGTATCTACTTCTCTGATGTACAGGCTAACACAAAAGGTCTTTGGCTAATGAAGTTCACAGATGACTGCAAACTAGGACCCATAATCGAAACTCCTAACGATTTGGACATCCTACAAAAGGGCCTCACTGAGACAGATGCCTGGTGTCAAAGCAATGGCCTCAAGCTCAATGCCAAAAAGTGCATTGTCATCCCCTTTGGTAAAAACTCTGTACCCATGAACTACAACATAGGCAGTAGTATACTTAACACCGAAAGTGTTATGAGACCTTGGAACACAGGTGGACAGTAGTCTTTCCTTTGATAACCACATCGCCACAGTAGTCAGGAAATCCTTCTATGTGGCACACCTCATCACAAAAGGTTTCTCATCCAGAAAAAAAGAGGTCATTGTTCCCCTCTAGTCATCACTCATTAGACCCATTATAGAGTACAACGCCCCTTTTGGTATGTACCTCACAAGACATCTACAACAACTGGAAAGCCGTAGAAATACCTCACAAAGAGGATTACCAGCCTCAAACAGATGCCCTACGCAGACCGTCTCAAAAAACTCCAGCTTTACTCTGTCGCATATCGCCTACTCAGAGGTGATCTCTGCCTAACATACAAAGCTATGTTAAACCCAGAGCTGTTGGACATGCTCTACTTAAAGAAATCCCAATCCCTCCGAGCTACACACTCTAGGGACCTAAACCTTGTCACCACAATAAACAGAACATGCCAGAGGGATAGAGTCCTGTCCCAGAGACTTCCCATACTCTGAAATAAACTACCTATCTATATCAAACAAAGCTCCTCATTAGCACTCTTCAAGAAAAATCTTGGTGATTGGATGGGAAATAGGAAATTCACCCCGGGGATCACCTCTGTGGCTCTGCTCGACGGTGGCACAGAAAATATAATTTTCTTGGGTGGCAAAAGCTACGGTACCTTTTTGGCTGGGCTTGTATAGGCCCCAGGGCCAATAGCCTAGTACCTACCTATGGACCTAAAGATAAGCGACCCCAGACTGGCTCCAGAGAAGCGCAGTCAGGCCCCACTTCAGGAGTGCTGATAGGGACATCCACGAAAGGAATCATGGCCACCATGGTTTTGTAGACCCCCCCTGCCTCTAGGGTGACGTCTACCGTTACTTCCTCCTCCTCTGCCTCTGAAGGAGGAATCACCTTGTGCATCTGGGGAAAATCTCTGAGATTTCTTGAAACACATTTTCCCGCCTCTCTGACCTTTAGGGTATGGTCCAGAAGGGACGCAAAAACATGCTCCCATGGCAGAGAGTTTTCCCTTCCTGCTCGCACCTGGTGAGTGTATCTTTTACCTTTGGTCCAAACAGACAGGAACCGTCAAAGGGGGCATTGGTAAATGAAGATTTGAAGGGCTCCGCAAAGTTACATAAGTGCATCCAGGATTGTCTCCTAAGGGTAACTCCTGAATCCGCTGCCCTGCTTGCTCCATGTGCTGCATAAGATATCAGCCTTTTTTAATTTCTCCAAGTCTTTTGGGTTTCTAGTACCATGACGGGAATGGACCCCATTCCTAAGTTAGAGTACGATTAAAGTTCATGAAATTAGTATTATTTCACTCTTTGATGTTAGCCAGAAGTGCTCTTCGCAGTACTCGCAATGTGCCCAGCAATGACTCCTTCTGCAATTCATATGGTGTTACATGAATTGGTAACATATCTAAATATGACTGTAAATTCTTTTTTATAAAACCAGTTGCTCCTACTACTACTGGAACTGTCTGGGTATCTTTCTTCCACATGGCTCTTGTTTCTGCCTGCAGATCACCGTATTTTATGACTTTGTGTCTTTCTGTATGCAAGACACTATAGTCACTAGGTGTGGCAATTTCAATGATCAATTCTACTTTTGTCTTCCTTTCTTGGATCACTATGTCTGGTTTTCTAGCATCTATCTTTTGGACTGTTGGTATTGGGTGATCCCATGTGATGTAAACTTCATAAATTTTGATGATTCTCTGTGGCTCATGTTTCCAATGTTTTTCAGCCACTTCGATACCATAATGTTTGCAGAATCTCCAGTGTAACAATCTCGCCACATTATTATGCCTTTCAGTATACAGTCCCTCTGCCATTAGAGCATCGCAAACAGCAATAAGGTGTGTAACTGTTTCCAACTCGGTTCAACAAAACCTACATATGTCTGTTTCTCCCACATGTTCAATGGATTTAGTAAACCAGCGTGCATGCAGCCCACTATCTTGGGCTGCCAATATTAACCTTTCATTTCTTGATGTAAATTCACCATTCCTGCATTCATTCCTGATCAACATGAGGCTCTTCCAAAAGTTTTTTATACTTGCAATTATATTTATGTTTTTTCCATATTTCTTGCCTTCTCATCTGATCCTTCACCTTATATTCTTTCTTTTCTTTTTAGCACATTCAGTTGCTGCCTGGTTTTTATCCACTTTGGTTTGATTTCCATTCCTGCTAGACGTTGATATGCTTCTGCTAAATTAAGCAGAGATGTTATCTTAGATTTATTCTCCTCATGTTTCAAAACTTTCTCCACATTTGGATCTTGTGAGGTCACTAGATATGTGTGGAGTCCCATGACTGCACATCTATACATGTAATCAATTTCAAGGAGGCCCATCCCTCCTTCAGAACGGGGGATATATAATCTTGGTATACACTGATTTTTATAAATCATTTGGTGAGCATGAAGCATCCTTCTTGTTTTGATATCCAATGTATCCAACACTTTTTGGGGCCAGTCAATCTCTCCAAAACTATAAGGACAGGAAGAGCAAATTGATTTATAGCTTGGATCTTGTTCCTAGGTGTCAATGCTGTTTTCAGGTTTAATTTAAGTCTTCTAAAGTACTTCTTTATCTCCTCATGGAGGAGTTAACAATGGAGTTTAAGGTAGATAACTGAGCAGTAGCCTTGTCACGGACTCCTTTGGCTAAGGTACCTTGGAGAGTACCCCCTAGCTCCTTTAGGAGATCTCTTTGAAGCCTAGTGAAATGGGTGAGGTAATTCAGCGATCCGAGCGTAAAAGCCACTGAAGAGAAGAAATGCTTCCCGTATCTATCCATCGTTCGAAACTCCTTGTTCGGTGGATGGACAGATGAGGAAGTTTCCGCTAGTTCCTTTTTTTGTGGCTGCTGCCACCACCATGGCATCTACAGGCACACCTTTAGTCAAAAACTCTTTCTCTTTGGGGGCTGAAAGAACTTTGTTGGGCCTTCTGGGGACTGGTTCCACAGCATCAGGAGTCTCCCACACCTGTCGAATGACTAAATCTAAGAGCTCATCGAAAGGTGGAGACACCCAAGAGGCTGAAGGTTGAGACCCAAAAGCCTTCAGGTACACTGATTCCTCATCAGAAGGAGTGACAGTGGACCAGCCGCCTCTCTGTTTCAAGATCTCTCGGACATCTATGAAGGAGATATCATCAGAGAAAGACCTAGGGGACCCTTCTGACTCCTCGAGGTCAGTGTCAGAGATGATGGACTCATCAGGGGAGTCTACATGCTTCCTCCTGCAAGTTATCTACTGAGGAGGCTCCTCAGAAGGGTATTCTGTGGAGGTCACGGAAGAATGGGGGCCACCCAATGAGGGCTCATGAGGCTGCGGGTCTCTGCTGTCAAGAGAGAGAGATGGTGCTGAGACAGAAGTCAGAGCTTGAGGGGGAAGAGCAATGTTACCCTTGTGTGGAGCTGAAGACCTAGATAGCACGCTCCTCATTATCTCGAAGGCAGATCTCTCCGGTTCAGAGGACACCCCCGGTTCCGAAGAAGCGGAAGTAGCCCACGGCTCCAAAGCTATCAGCTCCGAGATAGCTGCACCAAGAGGTAGGCTCGGAACAGAGGAAGTTTGCGTCTAAACGTCCCTATCGGGGCCGACTGGTGAGCTTTGGATCCTAGTCACCAAGGACGGCGCCGAAGGTGTCAGAGCAGAACTCAGCTCCGAGACAGACAAAAGAGGTGGTGGAACCGACTGTTCCACAACAAGTGGGGCCGATAGCTCTGGCTCTGAAGGGCCAACATAGCTTGGAGGAACAGAAGCAGGAAGTATGGCCTTAGATGGCTCCGAAACAGATTGGGTCAGAACCAGCAACAAATTAGCTAGTGCCGACTACTTCAAGAGTCTAAGCACTACTCTCTCCACATCCTCTTCAGAAAGACTCCTGGAGGATCTGGAAGACAAGGTAGGTCATCTAGATCTCTACAAAATCGGAGATCTGAGAATTGGGAAGACCGGTAATAATTCTCTAGACCGGCTCCGAGGTAAGTGTTCAGCAGTCGGCTCTGAAAAACTTGGGGCCGATACTGGAGTGTCAATGTCGTTAACCTCAACCAGCTCCAAGGACAGTGGAGCCGAAGAGGTAGAAGGTTTGTCCAATTTTGTAATTTTTTTGTGGAGGTCCAGATAAAATAGTCGGTGTGGGAGAATGTCTCTTGGCCGACTTGACATTCTCTTTTTTAGAAGAGAGAGACCTGGAATGCGATGATGAAGAGCTGGCTAAATCCTCCTCAAAGGAAGGCTTAAGGAGACCTTTCAGGATCAATCTGCTCTTCCTTTCCTGGAGAACCTGAGAACTAAAGGAGTGACAATAGGAATTTGTCTCCTGAAGATGTATGGCTCCGAGGCAGTAAACACAATTACTATGTCCGTCAGTCAGGGACATTTTTTGAGAACATTTGAGACACTTTTTAAAACCTGAAGGTTTATGATCCTTTGATTCCTTAGACATATGGTCACAAAACACAATCACAGGAGGAAAAAGCAGGAAGAGAGAGCAAGGTCCTCTAACTTAAATGGGCCTAGCCCTGCAAAGTAGCACTACACACAAGGAAAAAACAACAGAGGACTAGGTCCTCTAACTTAAAAAGGCCTAGCCCTGCTCAAGAACAACACACAAGGATTAGCAAAAAACAGAGGACTAGGTCCTCTAACTTAAACGGGCCTAGCCCTGCTGAGGAAACAGACTAGAGAAAAGGTAAAAGAGGACTAGGTCCCCTGACTTAAACGGACGTAGCCGTAAACAGAGGAGAAACTACATCAAGAATTTGCAACAACAATTGCAATAATTCAACAAACACTCTAATAGTTCTAGCTAATAAGAGTTAATAAAGGAACACTGCACACAGCTATTAATTTTATACTACTTATTCTAGTCAAAAACACAAGTTTAGAAAAGGTTCTAACCCAAACACAGAGCTACACCTAAGATATCTAAATATAACAAAAAACTAGCACATCAAAGAAGGGATATCACTCAGAAGAAAGGGGGCCTGCGGAAGCGATGGCCAACAAGTTTTCAACAACAACTTTGCAAATATTAAAAAAAAAAACACACTAACTAATTTACTACTATAATAACAATTAAGCTATTTATACTAAACTACTAATATCAAAAACGATCACTATAGAAAAGAATAATGAAGAAAATCCAACTTAGCCACGGCCAAGAAAGAGAGCACTTCTGAACTCAGACACGGAAAACGAGATCTGGGGATTCTTACTAGTGCACTATGGGATACCTACCTTTCCTTGAGCCAACTGAGAGACTTCAAGCTTTGTAATTGGCTGAGTCGGAGCCGAGGATCAGCTCCGAACCCATATGTAAGAATGAAGGTGAGATAGGACTACAAAACAACAATAGTTAATATCTATTTACCTGCACTAGACAGAGATTAAATATCAATGCAGTTGAATTCGCCATTGTGTTAGCTTTACAATGAAATCTTTTAAAATCCTGTACGTAGCATGGTTTTGGAATTACTGATACAAATATGAACAAGCAATATTTGACCCTGGAGGTGTCAGTAAAAGTTAACTGAAGATGCAACCTGGAGGCGTCACTCAGATATAATGAGTTAATATATTTATAATTCACTATTGTATGGAGCCAATTTTTTTTTCAGTTGTGAGTGTTTTGGTGTTCCTTTGATTTATCCTTATCATATCAGCCTCTTATATGCAGCTAATAAATCTAGCATTTTAGAAAGTTGTTGCTATCACTGTCTAGCACTATACCCAGCTCCACCTAGAGCTGAATGACCACTGCTTGCAAGGCCAAGTGAAAGCGACTTAGTCTAGAAGAATAACATCACTTTTATTTCATCAGCCAAGGCAACATTTCTTTTACTGCATATAGTCTGAAGATTATATTCTATACACTTTCAAAGACAGTCTGTGCATTAAATCAAAATGGACATGCAGTGAATTTCTTGGCGGTAGACTGGGTGTCTTAATTGTGCTCTATACCCAAGTATACTATTAGAATTCCATTTTTTTGTGAACTACCCTTGGGGAACTGATATATTGCCCTCTTGTATACAACTATTAAATCTAGGGTTTTGGAGGGTTTTTTTGTCACTCTATGGGCTTATAGTTGGTTTCTACATTGGAACTGTTCGACTTCTGCACAAAAATGCCAGGTAAAGCTAACTTCCAGAAAATATCTGTGCTAAGTTCTCAGTACATCAGAAGCAAAACACCTATATATTTCACCAGAAAAAAATATATATTTTAACTTGTAAAATGTAATGATTACATTGTTGTGCTTTCATTCGCCTATGGAGGTCTTCTCAAAGTCAGTTCTGCACTGAAACTCTTGAAGGTAGAATAGAAGTCTTGTGTGCATTTTGTAGCTCATAAGCTCATTGTTACTAGCTTAAAATTTTGTAACAATCTAAAAGAGGGACTGAGAGATAGCCTTACATAAACAGGCACTAGAGGCTTTGGTACATATGCCTTTACTTTAAACAAATTGCCATTTTGTATTATACTTGGTTTCCACTATTGCTGTTGTGCTGAACATCTCCTTTGTATTCTAATACAAAAATGGCCTAGAATACTTCTCTATGGAGCAGGCATTGCATCAGACATAAAACTTTTCTGTATTTTCCAAAATTATTTTCACTTGCAACATGCTATGGCTAACATGTTATTCTGATGGCCGGGGCCAAATATAGTCCAGTGTTGCAGTGAAACTCCAAACGGTAGAATACAATTCCTATGTTGCTTTTTGTAGCCAAATATCCTACTTTTACTTCTTGGAAGCTTCACAATATAATCTCAGAGGGTACCGAGATGTAGACTTTTACAGATAAGACACTACAACAGGGTATTTGGATATCTTCATGACATTTTGCATTATACCCAGTTTTCATAAATGGTGATGTTGTGAACAACTGCTCAGTACACATAACACAGTAATTTGCCTAAAATATTTCTTTGTTGGGTTGTTATTAGGTCAGAAGAAAAAACCCTATATATTTCAAAAGAAAAATAAGTTAATGTATTTTTAGTTGTAACATGCCATGGCTGTAATGCCATACTTTAAAGCAATAAAGCTGTGGGGTCAGATTCAGAAGTGACATGCACTAAGAGCTGTGATGTAAAAAAAAAATAAGTTATGTACTCACCACAATGGTCCATGTAAGTTGTTCATCTCGCCTTCATCCTTGACTGATGAGTTTGGAGCTGATCCATCGGCTCCGGTACGGCCATATGCAAAGCTCGAGGTCTTCCAGTAGCTCGAAGCCAAGCCCCTATCCCACGATGCACTGTGAATTACCTCCGATCTTGTTTGCTGCATATACTATAATCATATAAATGAGCTATCCTCCTATGGAAAGGAAGAAGACATTCAGCAACCAGGATGAGATCAACATCTAGGTCAGCTATCAGCCAGGAGGGGGAAGGAGGGAGGGACGTAAGAATGATGGCGAGATGAACAACTCACATGGAGTGTTATGGGGAGTACATAACTTCTTAATGTGAAGTTGTTCAATCTCACTGTTCATTCTTGACTGATGGGTAGCGTCCCTAGCACCATCAATCTTGGGTGACTCACGGGAGTACATTCTTCAGGACCACAGACCCAAAAGAAGCCCTGTCCCTGGAGGCCTTATCAACTTTGTGATAAAGGTATGAGGTTTAGACCAAGTGGCTGCTGCACAAATGTTATCAAGGGGCAGTTTGGCTTGGAACGCAGAGGATGTAGAAACTGCTCTGGTTGAGTGAGCTTTAATCTTCTGTTGCAAAGGCATATTACCAGCTGAGCAGACAAAGGTGATACAATCAGATAACCATTTAGACAGAGTTGTTTTAGCCACTGGTCTACCTTTTCTGGATTCAGAGAATGAAACAAAGAGCTCTTTTTGATTTCCTGATATCTTTTGTTCTATCCAAATAAAATCTGAGCAGTCTGTGAACATCAAGTTTGTGCAGCATATACTCCAACTTGTTGGAATGATTAGGGAAGAAAACTGGTAACTCAATGACTCAGTTGATATTAGTTTCTGAACAAACTTTGGGCAAAAAGGAGGGATTTGTCCTAAGTGATACTCTGTCAGCATGAAAAATCAAATAAGGAGGGCTGATAGATAAAGCCTGAAGCTCTCACTCTGCGGGCAGAAGTAATATCTACCAGAAAAATGGTTTTCCACAACAAATATTTGAGGTCACAAGATGATGCTGGTTCAAACGGGGGGAGGATTATATGTGACAGCATAAAATTTAGATTCCATGGAGAATAGGGAGTTTTCACAGGTGGTCTCATAGAAATGTCCCCTTGAGAAAGGCCTTGGATAATTTGTGGGCCATGATATTTAACCAGTCAATCCCAAGATGAAAGTTAGATATAGCAGCCAACTGGACCCGAACTGTTGCTGCTGCTCCTTTATTAAACATCATATTCAAGAATTCTAGTATGGATGTCAAGGGTGATTGGTAAGAATCAATGTTATGCTTAGAGGCCCATATGGAAAATCTCTTCCACTTACTAAGATATAATCTTCTAGTGGACAGCTTATGAGAAGACAAAAGGATCTGTTTTGTCTCATTGGAGAAGTTATGAAGCCTGGCTATGAGGGGAACTGGAGCAGCCAAGCTGTCAGCTTCAATGACTGCTGAGAAGGATGAAGGTCCGCTGACGGATGTGTCAGAAGGTCTGGAACTGGGTCCAGAATCCAGGGATCTCCAAGAGATGATGTCGAAGGAATGGGAACCAAATCTGTTGAGGTCAATGGGGGGCTATAAGAATGATGGTCCTTCCCAGGGATTTTGCTTTCTATAGAACTTTGGGTATCAATGGAAATGGTGGAAATGCATAGAGGAGACCCGGGGGACAATCCTGTACGAATGCATACCTCAGGGCTTCTCCCGGAGGAGGAATCAGGGCAAAGTAGCTTCTGCATTTTGTGTTGATGTGTCTGGCAAAAAAGTCGCAGCAAGGCTGGCCCCACTTGTGGAAAATCCTGTCCGCAATCTCTTTCTTGAGGGACCACTCATACGGCAACAAGATTGCCCTGCTCAGTTTGTCTTCTATCACACTGGATCTCCCCGGGATATGCATTCCCAACAGAAAGCGCTGGGAGGAAATAGCCCACTGCTAAACTCTGAGGGCTTCTCGGCAAAGGGGGTAAGATCTGTTTTCCCCCTGTTTGTTCAAGTACCAGACTACTGACATATTTTCTGTCTGAATTGCAATCATTCCTAGGGGAAGAGAGTCCTGGAAGAACTGCAATGCCAAAAGTACTGCTCTCATCTCCAGAACATTGATATGCAAGTGTGACTCCTGATCTGTCCATGTGCCTTGGGCAGTCTTTCCCTGAAAATGCCCCCCCCCCACCCTATCAGGGAAGCATCTGTGGTCACAGTGGCTACTGGAGGGGGTAGAACAAAGGGACATCTTATGGTGACATGAAGAGACGTCAACCACCATTGGAGATCTTTCTTGCAAGAGCTCGTAATCAATATTGTGTGGTCCATGGGAAGTTCCTGGTAAGACCATTGAGTGAACAACAGCCACTGAAGGATGTGCATATGCATTCTTACTAATGGTATGGCTAGGATTGCTGCAGCCATCAAACCCAATACTTTCAGAACTTCTGAAGCTGGTGCTCTGTCTTTCGATATCAGTGTGCTGACATGCTGATGAAGAAGAAAGACTCTTTCGATTGGTAGCCTTAGAGTGGTGGTTGAGGTGTCTAGCTCTACCCTGATAAAAACGATATGCTGCAATGGCGACAAGGCATACTTTTCTGAGTCGACTGTAATGCCTAGATGATTGCAGAGTGACAGAGTGTACTCCCTTGCCTGAATCAGTTGATGCCTGGTGGTGGCGGTAAGGAGCCAATCATCTATGTACAGAAACACCTGTAATCCTAGATGCCTCAGGTAAGCAGTGACCATTGCCATGCATTTGATGAACACTCTGGGGGCTGTAGTGAGACCAAAGGGCAAGGGTTGAAACTGTTAATGATTGACTCCCAGCCGGAAATGCAGGTGATCCTTGGATGGCCTGGCCATTTTTGTGTGGTAGTACGCATCCTTGAGATCTATCGAGCACATCCAACTGTCTTTCCCTAAGAAGGGAAGTATAGACTGGAGCATGACCATCCAGAACTTCTCTTTCTTTACGTATTGGTTGAGTCTGCTGAAGTCCAAAATGGGTCTCCAGTCCCCTGTTTTCTTTGCAACCAAAAAGAACCTTGAGTAAGTTCCAGATCTTGTTTGGTCTGCTGGGACTGGCTGGATGACCCTTTTTCCTAGCAACTAGTGGACCTCTATAGTTGCTTGTTCCTTGTAACTGGGTGGAACATCCGGGATTCTCCTTATGGATGGGGTGGTGTGGCGAATGGTATGAAGTACCCTCTGGAAATGATACTTTGTACCCAGCTGTCTTTTGTTATTTCTTGCCAGGTGTCTGGATACAAAGATAAGTGACCCCCAACTGCCTCCAGAGCAGGACAGTC
Organism: Protopterus annectens; assembly: GCF_019279795.1. Classification (NCBI taxonomy): domain Eukaryota; kingdom Metazoa; phylum Chordata; order Ceratodontiformes; family Protopteridae; genus Protopterus; species Protopterus annectens. The sequence continues at coordinate 1,449,316,277 of NC_056741.1, read as the reverse complement.
GGGCCTCCTTTCAGGAGTGCTGGTAGGGTTGCCCAGAGAAGTGATCTCTGCCATCCTGATGTTGCAGACCCCCTCTGCCGCGAGGGCAGCATCTTCCACTATTACCCCCTCCTCTGCCCCTGGAGGGGGGTTCACCACTTGTGTCCTGAAAGGCTCCTTGGGTTTTCTGGAACCACATTTGTCCTCCCCTTTGGCCTTTGGGATAAGGCCGGGTAGGGGCGAAAAAATGGACTCTGACAGCAGACAGAGTCTTTCCCGCCTGTTCACACGTGGTCAAAATTTCCTTCACTTTAGGCCCAAAAAGAGATGAGATATCAAAAGGGGTGGTTACGAAGGATGATTTAAAGGGCTCCACGAAGGAACATAAGCGCATCCAGGAATGTCTTCTAAGAGCAATTCCTGTACCCACTGTCCTACTCATTCCATCAGTTGCATAGGATATGAGACACATGGATGAGTTGACAATAGAATTTAGGGTAGCAAGCTGGGCAGCAACTTTGTCAGAGGCCCCTGCAGCTACTGTACCCCTGAAGAGCATCTCCCAACTCCTTAAGGAGATCTCTTTGCCATCTAGTGAAGTGGGTTAAGTAGTTAAGTGAGCAGAGGGCAAAAGTCGCTGAACTGAACATGAGTTTCCCATATCTATCCATGATCCTAGACTCGCTATTAGGAGGATGGCTAGACAAGGAAGTCTCAGACATTTCCTTTTTTGTGGCCACCGCAACCACCATGGCATCAACAGGGACTCCTTTGGATTTAGGGTAGCAAGCTGGGCAGCAACTTTGTCAGAGGCAAAAGTCGCTGAACTGAACATGCGTTTCCCATATCTATCCATAATCCTAGACTCTCTATTAGGAGGATGGACAGACAAGTCTCAGACATTTCCTTTTTGGTGGCCGTCACCACCACCATGGCATCAACAGGGACTCCTTTGAATAAGAAGGTTTTATCTGGTGGGGCTGATATAAACTTGTTAGGCCTCCTAGGAACAGGCTCCATGGACTCCGGTGACTCTCAAGCCCTCTGAGAGACCAACAGCATGAGCTCATCGAAGGGCGGAGACACCCAAGAAGTGGAAGGTTGAGACCCGAAAGTATTCAGGAAAATTGACTCATCCTCAGTAGGGCTTTTGGACTGCCAATCACCCCTCTGCCTAAGGATATCAAGTATCTCAACAATGGAGATATCCTCAGAGGGGGACCCTTCTGACTCATCCAAGTCAGTGTCAGATGTTATAGACTCCTGTGGGGAGTCCAAGTGTCTTCTACTGCACAATCTCTTCCTGGGAACCTCCTCAGTGGGAGCCTCTGGGGAGGTCTCAGAAGAGCAGGAGGCACCCTGTGGGGCTACCTGAGGCTCTGGTGCTCTACACTTAGCCTGGACGATGGAAGCAAAAGCAGACACAGGTGCTTTAGGGGATGAGGAAGCAAGGCCTGACATCGAAGATGTCTTGGGGGACAAAGCTTTCCTCATGGCCTCAAAGGCACCATGGCTCCAACGGGAAGGAACCGACAGATCCGAGGGAACCATCAAACCCTCCCGCACCGAGGCTGTGGGCTCCGAGCTGGAGGTAGGAGCCGAGCTCATCCGAGCTGAAGCCCCGAGAGGAAAAGTCGGTCCGACTATCCTTCCTGGATCTGATGGGAAAGTGTCGGCTCCTACAGTCCCCAGTCAGCACCTAGGACACTGGAGCAGGTCTCAGCTCTACGATCAACAGGTCTGTTTCCTCTGGCTATGAAGGGCCAGTATGGCTTGGAGGAGGAGTAGTCAAAGCAGGAGTAGTGGTCTTCGGCTCCGAAGCTGCTTGGGTTGGAGCCATCAACAATTTAGCAAGGCCTGGTGTCTGTAGAAGCTTCTGCACCAATTGATCCATATCCAAATCCGACAGGCTGACAGATGACCTAGATGACTGCACCGATGGTGCCGAATGAAGTAATGGTGACTGAGGCAATTCGGATACCAGCTCCAAGGCTATGGGCCAGCTCCAAAAAGAAAAGACAGTCGGCTCCAAGGAATGTGGAGCTGATGTCGCAGAATCCTCCGATTTTTTTGATTTCTTGGAATGCTTGGAGTCCTTAGATTCCACAGAAGCTCTAGAGGACTTGGAAGATTTGCTGGCCACTGAAAGCCTCTTGAAAAGGGGGCTTTAACATGCCCCTGTCCATCAACTTCCTTTTCCTCTCTAACAACACTCTCAAACAAAAAGAATGACATATGACACAAACTCTTGTAGGTGGACAGCTCCTAAACAATAAACACATGTTACATGTCCATCCGTAACAGACATTTTTTGATTGCAGTCTGGACATTTTTTAAAACCAGACTTTGGGTGCTTGTCTTTATCATCTGCCATAATAACTGCTATAAAAACACACAGAGTAGATAATAAGCAATTTACCAGGCTCTGACACCACACACACACACAAACAAGCTTAAGAAAAAAGTATCCCAAAATATTATTAAAGAAAAAGCTGTATATAGCCACTAGAATATTTAAACACTCTCTACCAAAACTAAGGCCAAAACACACGAGGCAAACAATAGAAAAAGGCTGTTTATAGCCACTAGAAAACTACTTAAACACACAATAATAGAAAACTAGGCCAAAACACACAAGGCCGATTTTTTTAAAGATTAATAACAACACACGGGAAGAGGAGCTTTAAGGAAGCTATAAAGGCTAATTACCTAATCATCTAAGCTATTTATAGAAACAATTATTTAACCAACTGCTAATTATAAATGTTTTTAAATTGTTCTGGCCCAAACTTGCTCTGGAATGTCCGATCAGTTGCCGCAGCAAACTAGATCTGAGGTAATTCACAGTGCATCATGGGATAGGGGCTTGGCCTCGAGCTACTGGAAGACCTCGAGTTTTGCATATGCCCGTACCGGAGCCGATGGATCGGCTCCGAATCCATCAGTCAAGAATGAAAGGCGAGACTGAACAACTTCACATCTGCAATTTTATCTGTGTTTTGTAACTGGCCCCCCATTGGTATTACCTGAATATTTCATAATGAAATATCAAAGGACAGAAATACAGCCTTTCAAAGATGTTCCTAGTGGTTTAAGTCCATATGCCTTTACTGCTACCATGACATTTTGCATAAAAAGAAGTTATGTCTTACCATAACATTCCACCTATGTTGTCAGTCTTCATCTATTCTTGACTGATGGGTCTCGATTCCAATCCTCTGAACCAATCCGGCCATTACTCAGCTCGCACCAACCAAAAAAAAATCTCATAAGCTGCAAGTCTACCCAAAATTTCCCTCTCTAAATTATCTCAGATCGAGTTTGCATATACAGAATAATAGTGCAATGAAAGTCAGAAGCCTTGTCCAAGGCATTCAAAACAATAAGAACCCAGGATATGATATTGCTCCACCAGAAACCTGAAGAAGGGGGAAAGTGGGAGGGACACAAGAATACATGAAGATCAACAACACAGATGGAACATTATGGTAAGACATAACTTCTTTATCTGATGTTGTCAATCTTCATCTATTCTTGACTGATGGGACAGAGTCCCCAGCTAGCAGGAACCCTGTGAGTCCTTATAGAAGAACATTCCCGAGTACCATAGAACCAAAGGATGCTCTTCCCCTGGAGACCATATCCAATTTGTAATGAGTAATAAATGTATGAGGCTTAGCCCAAGTTGCAGCAGTGCAAATGTCTGACATAGAAGCTTTGGAGTGAAAGACGAGAAGTCGCCACTGATCTTGCAGAATGTGCCTTGACTGGTTTCGGGAGTGTCATGTTCAACTTCTTGTATATGAAAGATATACATTCTCTCAACCACCTGGAGAGAGTTACCTTGGAGACTGGTCTTCCTATAGTCACACTGGTGAAGGACAAACAGTTGATCCGATCGTCTCATTTATTTCATTCTATCTAGACAGAACAACACAAAGTGACCATGAACTAATAAAAATAAAGAAAGGAGCTGTTGGACAGCACAGATTTTATTGAAAATTATTAAGCACTTTCGTCTGTTATGTACCAGGACCTCTTCAGAATAACTAATCATACAGACACTACCAATAAATACATTTACTGTAAAAATCACATGATTTACTTAAAAATAACCTGCCATGGCAACAAATTAATTAATTGATTCTCTAACTTTGGCAAACCAGTCTAACAAAAATATATTAAATACCCACAATACCTCTCCCAAGCAAATACTTATAAAATATAAATAAAAAATACAAAAGTCCAATAATGCAAGACTGTGTTACTAAAACTAAAAATAAAACCGGAATCTATTGTATGCATGCTAGTCTTAAAATAACTGGGGGAGGACAAAGGGACAACCTTGAAGAATCTCTCTCGAATGCATCCATCAAGTGAGATTGTTTTTGCATTGGCTGGAAATGAAATTGAAGTGGTGCATGGGATAAGTAGGAATTGACCACTGGTTTGCTAATAGCCATTAGAGAAGTCTCATGTGGAATCTTGATAGTGGAACTAAAGTGATAGCCACTGCCATGGAGCCCAGAGCCTGTAAAATCAGTTGAACAGGTATTTTGTTTGAGCGTAGAAGTGGCTGGACTTGCATCTGTATTTTCTGCAACCTATAAAAGGGAAACGATACAACACAAGTAAAAGTGTTGAGATGAGCTCCGATGAATTCCATGTCTTGGTTGGGAGTTAACTGGGATTTGACAGTATTTACCGTTATACCCAAGTGGTGGGACAGGTCCAGTATGAAATCCGTAGTCTATTGCATAGATGCCTGGTGGAAGCAGTGAGGAGCTAGTCATCTAGGTAAGGAAACACTCAAAATCCATGTGGCCTCAAATGTGCTGTGACCACTGCCATGCATTTGGTGAACACCCTGGGGGTTGTGGTGAGACCAAAGGGCAGCTCCCTGAATTGGAAATGACTGGCTCCTATTCAGAAGTGGAGAAACCTTCTTGAGCATTTGCCCACTTTTATGTGGTAATACGCATCTTGAAAGTCGATAAAGCCCATCCAATAGTCTTTCTCAAAGAAGGGAAGAATAGACTGAAAAGTGACCATCCAGAATTGTTTATTGGACGAATTTGTTTAGAATACTGAGATCCAGAATTGGTCTCCAGACCCCTGTTTTCTTTGGCACTAAAATGAATCTTGAGTAAAACTTGGATCCTAACTGGTCTGGTAGGACTTCTTGGATGACCCTTTTTTCTAGTAGTTTTTGTACTTCTATTGCTGCTTGAACTCTCTGACTGGGTGGAATGCCAGGGAGTTTTGCAGGTGTTTTTGGATAAAAGCTGGATGGAATTCGATAACCTCTAGTAATTATCCTTAGCACCCAAGCATCGGTGGTAATGCGTCGCCAGGCATTTAGATGCAAAGAAAATCTTCCCCTGACTGCTTTGAGAGGTAAGCAATTGAGCCTCCCCCTTCAGGAGTGGTGATAATGTTGATCAGAGAATGAATCTCTGGAACTCTGATGCTGCAGACCACTCCTGCCTCTTGGACAGCGTCTTCCACTGTAACTCCCCCCTCTGCCCCCAGGGAGGTCCGAACCACATGTGTCCTGGAAAGGCTTTTGGGATTTTTTGTCTACATTTTACCACTCCTTTGATTCTTGGAGCAGGATCATTGAGGGGTGGAAAAACGTTCCACAAATGGACTGGGTAATTGCCCAAGCAAAGGATCCACTGAAGGTGAATAGACAGACCTGAGTTCCAAAGATGTGGATGGCTTTGGTGCCGTATGTTGCACCATGGGTGAAACAGTTGGCACCAAAGTCCGAGCCGTACAGATTGTCGGAACCGTAGAACTAAGGCTCTGAATCATAGACTTATCAGGTGTCGATGGAACCAAAGTAATCTTTGTTGCCGAAGATTTTGACTGTTCCAACAATTTAGGAACTTTTGATTTTGGTTCCAAGAACTCTCAGAGGCATATTTATGTTTTTAACGGTCGGTGCCAAAGGGGATGATGGCATCAATCAAGAAGCCAGAGGCCGGAGGGGACTGGTCGACCTTGGACAAGGCTTCCTCAAAAGGGGCATTAAGGAACCCTTTGACGATTAGCTTACTCTTTCTCTCAGCTAGGGTTCTATTATTAAAACCATGGCAAATGGTACAGTTCACACTCCAATGGGTACACCCAAGCAATAAACACATTTGTCATGGTTATTCGAGTGTGGCAACTTTCTGCCACACTCAGAACATTGTTTGAGTCTTGTGGTAGATGATTTAGGATTTTCAGTCAAAATTATCAAAAAGAGAAACACACACACACACACACACACACACACACACACACACACACACACACACACACACACAAAAAAACTTAAAAGGGAAGAAATCTACCAGCAATGGTAGAGACGGTTACCATAAGGGTAAAGATAAAGGGACTACCAGTGATGGTAGGGGAAAGAATTTACCGCTGTAAAAAGGGGAACACATTCACTCAGGGTAGACCAAACACTTGATAATAACATTAGAATTAACATTAAAAAATTTTAACTGTTAAAAGAAGAGGAATAACTACTGGAAAATCTGAAAAAAATACTTAGCTGCGATAGATAAACTGCCTGACACGTCTGATTCACGAAAGCAGAAAATGAGATCTAAGGTAATTTAGAAAGGGGGGATTCTGGGTAGACTTGCAGCTCGAGATTTTTTTGGGTGGCACAAGCTGTGCAATAGCTGGATTGGTTCCCAGGATCAGAACAGAGACCCATCAGTCAAGAACGAAGATTGACAACATCAGATCACAAGGTTTACAATGTGAGCGCCCTGTTGAACTTCTGATTAGTATACAAAGTACTACAATGGCTAGATTACTTGTTGACTGAACAATCATTAAATCAGAAGAAAGAAATTGTATTTCTTGTTTACGTCATTTTCCACAGTTTAGACTGATGTGCAGTAAACTACATTACATAATGATAAAGCTGGAACCGCTATCTAAGTGCACTTTGTAGTCAAGGGTCATAATATATTATTCTGACAAAAATGCTGTAATGCTTCATAGGGTTACACAGAAATGGTCTTTTATTTATAGCTACTATTATTAGTCTTATAAAGCCGTATGGTACTCTGCTTTTTCCATTTGTTTTACAGTACAAAAACATACATTTTGCATTTTTTTTTCAGATACTACTTGTGTAGTCATAAAATGAAAACCAAAATAATGGTCCTTTCAATGAAAAAAAAACAGTATTTCCTCTTATTGTTGTGTCTCATACCAAAATCTGCTTATATCACATGTTCTGACAGGCATGCATATATTAAAAAAATATCTTTTCTACTTTCCCAAAAGTTAATGGACTTCACAGAACCAAAGGAATATTGGACAATCGGAAGGTCTAAGTATTGAAAACTTCTTAAGGATATTTTGAAGCAATAGAGATATTTTTAATTGAAACTAGGGTATGTTTCAGACCAGAATGGCCTTTGTAAATTAGCAGGGTGCAACTTTTACAAAACAATCAGCTGAAAAATGTGTAGCTTTCAGTTCTCAGAGTGAAATAAAGCCAAACAAAATCATATACATAATGTTAGAAAACCAAGTCACAAAACTCTTGACTGAGGTGCACTCACATATTAAACTCATAAATGAACAGACTGCTTACATTTGCATGTTTTTATTTTCAGACAAATAATTATGTTGCAATTTTTGTGTACCTTTTATTCTTTATATATGCTGAGGCATATAAAAAATTAACAGATGGTCCTTTGGAAGCTTGTCAGTTATTAAGGTGTTAAGATCAAGAGAACACTGTCTGCACAACAAAGATGTAACCATCATATTTCCAAACAGATACTCTTCAAACATCAGCTGCACCATGATATCATGGACAAATGAAACAAGGCATGCCCTTGTTGAAATTCTGTGCCCACTTTCAAAATATCAGACTTCACAAAGACACTGTGAATACATCTCTTGCTCTGCAAATAGACTGCAAATGTCAGAGGAGTGGTCCTTGGATCCTGTAATGTTACAGCACCTCCCACAAAACATTCCAGGGTACTCAATCTTGTGCCTTCTCCATGTCCAAAACACATACAAATGTAGTAGCAAACTCCCATGATCCCTCCCCATATGCAAGCAAGAACAACTGGCTTGCTGTTCCATGGCCAGGATGGAATCTATACTATTCTTTCTAAATCAGAGGCTCATCTATCAGATTTAATCTTCTTTCCACTGCTATTGTGCATACTTTTCCAGGTAAATTAGGAAGTGTGGCTCAACTATAAACTTATAAATGGAATACACCTCCCGAGCCCCCTTTTAGGAAATGGCTCGACTGTTCCAGTCCATTGCTACTGTCACTATATCCCATCCAATACTAAGAATTCAAATTAACCACAAAACTCCAACAACATCCAGTGTCTTCAGCATTCCTGCATAGATCTCATTTACCCCTATAACCCTGCTACTCTGGAAATGCAACTACCATAGTATCATCTACAAAAAATGATCCAATTACATTAGTTAATTTAGGTATTGCTTTCTCAAAGGCAGTCATGTCCATCAGATCCAGTAACCCCCCCCCCTTAAAGTGTTCCTTCAACCTGCTAACAATGGCTTCAAAGTCAGCATTTTTCCACTTTTACTGAGAACATCCCAACTATCCACCATTCTGACTTGCTAGATGGTTTGCTAGAAGCTTTGAGGTCATCCAACTTGTTTGCCTTGCCAACTCTTCTCACACCCAGATATTAACTGCTTGCTAAAGTTGCTGCCTTCCTGACCTGTAAGTCCTTACTTCTCAAATTTGGAGACCTCCACAGTAACAATGTGTGAAAGGTTGATGACCTCTTACATTCTTCACTACAAATTTCGACCAGCACATTCTAGAGTTACCATTACAACAAGCACCAGCCCCCTTTGTCTACAGCTCTTTACCACTGCCTCAGCTTCAAAGGAAATATGCCCCAAACCCTCCTGGCATATGAAACTTTTCCACAGGTTGAAGCCAAATTCATCCCACACACAACCTTCTGAAAGATGCTTCCAAAGCAAAAGCTACAAAGCTGGGGCTCAGCAGTCAGTTCCAACCCACTCCTCAGCCATCTAGCACAACTCTCCTGCAAGTCGTAATCAGCTGACACCTCAGTGTCTCTCCTAACCAGAGTGGTTAGAACACATTCTCAGATGTGATGGAGCAACTATAAAGTAGTCCTCAACCTTTAACCAAGGTACCCTAGTACCAAGGACACTTATGAGCAGCCTTTGTTTTTATTTATTAAATTATACGAAACCCACAAAGCGCGAACAGTATGGCAACCAATTAACAAAAAATACAGAACCTCTGTTCACAATAACTTCTCTGTGTCTTGGGAATTCCTCTCAATCCTGTGGTAGCACGAACACAGCAGGAACACAAAAAGTGTAAAAAAGAATTTATTCCATAAAACAGAAAAACTGGTTAAGCGCTTTCACTTGTGTGATACAAGCTTCTTCAGAACAATCAAACTCATTCAAAAAACTCATTAAATAACTTTTTTGGCGCCATTTCCTTGGGGACCATCCCAGGAATTTAAAGGCATACATATACATTCTTTACAAAGTTGTGTTACACTGAATAAACTGATATCTCATATAAAAACATTGTTTTGTAAAACACTCCTACATATAATCCATATACTACATTAGAATGTGAATATGAATATGTGATTTATATTCAATAAAACATTTTTAAAAATCCATGAAATAATACATTTTTTACATAAAACAAACAGTATGTTGCATATACAGAAAAAAAACATATACATATATAAACAAAAAAATCTTTATCTAATAGCCAGTAATGATTTGATTGAAATTGTGTCATTTAACCCTGGTGAAACAGATGCGTCAGTGTATATCTGCCACCATAGTTCTCTATACAAAAGTAAACTATTAAAATCTCCCCCTCTTTGATTCACTGTTACTGTATCCACTATACCAAACCTAAAAAAATGTGTGCCTCCATATTTAGCAATATGCCTATATAATGCATTCTTTTCGTCCTTTCTTCTTATACTGTAAAGATGTGAATAAATTTGTTTGTTTAAACTCCTCTGTGTTTTGCCTATGTAGAATCCAGAACAAGCTCCACATAGAGCAATATATACAACCATTTTAGTCAAACAATTCCCTCCACAAAATTTGATACAGCTTTGGTTGTAATTATCCAATGTCACTCTATCCCCTGGATAAATAGTGTGACATTGTCTACAAGACCCACATTTTGTCGTATTCTTGAAAGTTGACATCCTAATACTGGGGCCCTTTTCTAAAATACTTTTAATATTAATATCTATTTTTGTAACAAACCTAGGAGAATAACCTAAAATAGGTACTATATCTTGGTCTACTGATATAATGTACCAGTTGTCAGTTAAAATCTTTTTAACTTTTCCTGTATGTTTACCATGTTTCAGTATGCATGTCCTATCGAATTTAATACCTTCTTTATTTGTGTCAGTAATACTGAGCAGCACGTTAATTCCACTATTCATATAATTTTCACCCAGTAAAGGTGCATATCCCTTCCCCCACTCTTTGATCACATATTTACTAATATTTAATATAACCTTCTCATCGTATCCTCTATCCCTAAATAGAGAGGTAATAAGGGCTACTTCTTCTATCATGTCTTTATATAGTGAGGTCATTCTAACTGCTCTGATGAGCTGGCCTTTGTAGATATTCTTAAATTGCTGTCTCGGGTGGTTGCTAGAATATTCTAAATAATTATTTGAGAAGGTGTTTTTCCTATATATCATAGAAGTAAATAGGTTATCCGTACGAAACACATATGTGTCTAAATATGCCAAACCTACCTTGCTGGATGTATAGGTGAATTTCAAAAATGTGCTACTACTGTTAATATATTCAAAAAAGCTATCCAACTGCGTATCCCCTCCATCCCAGATCAGATATATGTCGTCCAGGTATCTGGAATAATATTTGATATTTCGCATATAGGGGCTCTTGAATATAATACTTTCTTCCCAGTTCAGCATAACTAGGTTGGCAAATATGGGAGCACAAGCTGCTCCCATAGCCACACCTTTAGTTTGTCTAAAAAGCTCTCCCTCAAACATAATGTAGTTATGATCGAGTACCAAAGACATCATATCCATAATTAAACAGATAGTATCCCACTGTAGATCTGCATATTTTCCTAAACTATCTGCAAAAGCATTTAGCCCTTCCTCTTTCGGGATACATGAAAAAAGGTCTATAACATCTATAGTCACAAATGTTAAATCATAGTGTGTTAAATATATTGGATAATTTCTTAGAAAAGCCCAGGAGTCTTTAACAATGTGTGGAATTTTGCCATAAATATGTTTAAGATATGTGTCCACGACCTTCCCCATAGGGAAAGTTATAGACTTACTTCCCGATATAATTGGCCTGAAAGGGGGGTCATCTACGTTCTTATTTATCTTTGGAATACCCACAATTGTGGCTAAGACTGGATGTTCTACTTTGATAAACTTATATATTTCATCATTCACTCTTTTGTCTAATAATAATTCCTCAATACACATGTCTATCTTCCTATATCCTATGTTGATTTTATATTATGGCATTATATAGGCATATTGCCAAATATGGAGACACACATTTTTTTAGGTTTGGTATAGTGGATACAGTAACAGTGAATCAAAGAGGGGGAGATTTTAATAGTTTACTTTTGTATAGAAAACTATGGTGGCAGATATACACTGACGCATCTGTTTCACCAGGGTTAAATGACACAATTTCAATCAAATTATTACTGGCTATTAGATAAGGATTTTTTTGTTTATATATGTATATGTCTTTTTTCTGTATATGCAACATACTGTTTGTTTTATGTAAAAAATGTATTATTTCATGGATTTTTAAAAATGTTTTATTGAATATAAATCACATATTCATATTCACATTCTAATGTAGTATATGGATTATATGTAGGAGTGTTTTACAAAACAATGTTTTTATATGAGATATCAGTTTATTCAGTGTAACACAACTTTGTAAAGAATGTATATGTATGCCTTTAAATTCCTGGGATGGTCCCCAAGGAAATGGCGCCAAAAAAGTTATTTAATGAGTTTTTTGAATGAGTTTGATTGTTCTGAAGAAGCTTGTATCACACAAGTGAAAGCGCTTAACCAGTTTTTCTGTTTTATGGAATAAATTCTTTTTTACACTTTTTGTGTTCCTGCTGTGTTCGTGCTACCACAGGATTGAGAGGAATTCCCAAGACACAGAGAAGTTATTGTGAACAGAGGTTCTGTATTTTTTGTTAATTTATTAAATTATCATGTAGGACATAGACCATGTTACATTTATATAAATGACAATAAACCATAGTGACACAATCTCAGTTACAAACATTATGCATTCCAAACAACTGTAGCTGCAAACATTATACATCACTTTTAACATATCCAGTCGTTAGTCAGCCATTACAAAGCTCATTAATATCCTGCCTTCTTTTAAACCTCGTTCTCCTCTACATGCATTGATTACACAGTTCCCATTTTCCTATGTAATTTATTCCTATCCTTTTCTAAATATCTCATTTCCAGTTGTTTTAACTCTGTTACTACAATCTTCACTACTTCTAGTAAAGTTGGTTTAGACTTTGATTTCCATTTTCTAGTAATTGCTTTTTTGGCAGCCATCATAGACTCAGCAAGGCTTTACTATGTCTAGGCAATTCTGAATTTATATTTCAGCTAAAAAAAATCATTTCCCTAGTCACTCCAACTTGCTCACCCAGCATCTCCGACAGAGCAGTCTGCAGGGAATCTTTAAAGTCTACCAACTCATTACACTCCCAGAAAACATGTTCCCAGTTACCTCTTTCTGCCTCATCACACCTCCAACATTTGCTGTCTACCTGAAGAAAAATTCTATGAAGTCTGCTTGGAGCATAAAAATAGCTATGCAAGCACTCCCAGGCAAAGATCCAATATCTTCTAGATTTTGTTGCATATTTGGGAAACATATATATATATATATATATATATATATATATATATATATATATATATCCCCCATTATTTCTTTGTGAATTGCTTACCTAATCTTTCTTCCCATTCCTTCCTAAACTCCTCTGATTGATTTTTATAGTTATGCAATATTTTATATGCTCTACTAAATATTCCTTTCTTAATGGCAACTTCTGTTCTAGATTCTACTAAAAAATTTTTACCAGTGCTGGTCTTTCATTTAGCAACCCCTTATTTCTTTCTCTTTGGCTATACTCTGATATCAATCCTTGATATGGAAGGCAATCTTTAGCATGCAGTCCAGATAAATTCTTGGCATCTTGCCACTCTATTACCTTTCCCTCTCTAGTTATTTGCTCCCAGTACCTTGGTGCCTTTGCCAGTTTTCTCCAATACATTCCTGGCCCTTCTTGCCTACTGTCTGCATCCCTAATTGAAGTCATCCCTATTGGCAGAATCTCCTTTCTCCAGTCCCTTGTTGGCTTAGTTCTTAGAAGACCTTCTGCTACTTTATGAATATAAAATTCTGTATGATTACTGTTGTTCTCCTTAAAGGTCTGCATCCAAAATCCCAGTTTCTTTCAGTTACTTGACCCCCCCTCCGTTTCATCATCATCTCTTTCCACTTTGAATTATAGTTTTCTGCTTGTGCTATGTATAGGAACCTTAACTGTGTTGTGAAATACCCCTTCAATTCAGGTAATCCCAATCCGCCCAGTTCTATTGGAAGAATAAGCTTATCCCATTTGACTCTTGCCATCTTCCCCTCCCAGGTAAAGTCCTTCAGCTCTTTATTAATTGCTATCTACAGCTTCTCCTCTAGTTGATAAAAATATGTCTGACCAGTGTACAAGACTAAAGGGACTAAAAACATTTTAACTGCTTGTATCTTGCTATCAATATCGATATAATTGTGTTATCTTTTGTTTAGTCTCTTCCCACATATCCTTAGCTGCTACAACAGTATCATTTTTAATCCATTCTCCTAAATACTTCATTTTATCATGCCCCTATAAATATGGAAATTGCCGAACCAGTTCATATGTGGGTACAAAATTTCCTGTTATTGCTTTTGTTTTTGCTTCATTAATTTTGTATCCTGAAAAGGTTTGAAACTATCTCAGTATGCTCCACAACACTGCAATGTCTCTTTCTAGTTTTGTCAGATATAAAATAATGTCATCTGCAAATAGAGCCAGCTTTTCTTGACTACCATACCAATTATATCCTTGAATTTCTGAGCCACTTATTTTCTTTGCAAATGGTTCTAAATATAATGCAAATAACAAAGGGGAGAGAGGACACCCATGCCTGATTCCTCAGCTCAAGCAGCGATTATCAGACAGGACCCTATACACTAATTTTTGACCAGCCTTTTGTTTGAACTTTATGAATACACAAGACATGACTAGCACAGAAGTCCATAAACAGCTTGCCATTTGGGCTCAGATTCTGCAAAACAGTTCTCCAGTCATGCCCCCTCAAGTGTCTTTGTCATTCTGCAATGTCAGCACTGAAGTCACCCAGCAGAATTACAAAGCACCATTCATACCACCACCAATATGGGCAAATACTATGAAGAGTTGTTACTTTCTGAAACTCAGACACACCAGGGTGATTGTTTTCTCTAGTGGCATAAACTCTCAGTGTACAATACAAAGTCAGGAATTTATGAGTATCCACACACCAACCAGAGGTTACTCCTGAAGGGCAGCTCCAGAAAAGGAAAGATGGCCCACCCTATCATGATACCTGATTCTAAGATCAATGTTGTGGATAGAGATAAGATCAACTATAATATATCTAGAACTTTTCAATCTATCACAGTTATGTCTTTTCCCAGTGGAAATGTAACATTTCACTTTCCAAGAGCCAATTACCATTGCTAGTGTCTAGAAGATCCTATTTTATCCAGTTCCTGTCTGACACTTAGCTGACACTTCACAGTCTGCTACCCTCTGCTTTGGAGATAATCAGAACACACATATTAGTTCTGCAGACCTTTTCTTCTACAGAGCCTGAGCAAGCTGCACAGGTTTCTCAGCCATCCTTGCTCCAGGGATGGGTCCTAGTTCCCCTCTTCTGGGTGAGCTTCTTTAATTCACTGAATAAAACAAATAGAAACAGTATTTTTGGATCATTCTTTGAGTGGCCCTTCCTCATAACCAATTTGCCAATGGCCAGTGCTAAGGTCCAAGTACATAGGTCTAAAGATCACAGAGGTAAATGGAACCCTCTCCATAGCAATACAGTTTCAGTTTCAGGAAGGGCCCTGGTTATCTGAATACATACATACATAAAACTGACTTGCTCCATCTGTTTGTAGCTGACAATCTCACTAGGCTTGTATAAAGTAGTACTGCAGTCTATTACAAGTATTTTACAGACACATTTTGCACATTGCACAGTTAATACTGGTTCCTAGGTGCTTTTCTTCACAGAGTAGCCTAAGAAATAATCACTGCTTGGAACTCTTTCCATAGATTAATTTGTCCAAAGTCGAGTGCTTTCCACCTTTCAATATTACATTTCATCTGGCTATTTTGTCCGCCCATTCCACCCATAGTTTAAGGTCACACAATTCATAAACTGAGACATTTTTTTCATTGCTGAGCCATGGGAGAGAATACAAATGTTAATGGAACTCACAAATAAGAGGTTACAGTTAAAGAATGCACATATTTCTAAAAGAGCTTGTGGGGTAGTATCATACCTCCCAACCATACCAAATTACTCAGTTTTTACTGAGGTTTTTGGGGCCCAAATGAAGGGGTGCCACGATTCCTGAGTGGCTCCCCTTCATTTCCAATTTTTTTCTTTTGTTTTTGAAATTTTTTCTAATATTGCACTGTCAGAGCGTCATCACGTGCGTGATGACATCAGCTCCGTCAGACCTACCAGCCAGTAGGAATTGAATTCAAGGGTCTGGCTGCAAATGCAAGTGGGAATGGAATAATGGCAGCAGCAGCACTCATTTTGGAAGACTCAAGTAAGGAAAGTGTGCGTGTCTGTGTGAAAATGCCCCCATATAATATACCTGGTGGCTAGAGGTATTCAGGCTTAAGCCCTGTACCTTCAGTACACGATAGAAAGAGCCTAAAGTCCCTAGCCACCACTATTTCTGAGCTTTGTCCAGTGAGAACAGAATTTGTATTCTACCATTATTGGCTTTGTTGTTTGTCCAGGTCTTTTGTGCTAAGAGTTGAGACCAATGGTGAGTGAGAAGTGAGAACTGAATTTGTATTCCCCCATTATTGGCTTTGTCCAGGTTTTCTGTGCTAAGAGGTTGCGAGCTATGGTGAGAAGTGAGAACTGAATTCAATAAATGATAGACATTAAGTTTCAGTCTTCCTATTTTTTAGGAATCTGCTGATTTGGCATAGTGGTATGTTGCTCTGACTGTAGTGCGTAAAATGCATGGTGTTAACAACATTTTATTCTAGCAACTTTCCAAAATTATACAAGCAATGTTCAAAATGTGTCCCTGGTAAGTCCCTATCCACCAATACTTGTGAGCTTTGTCCAGTTTTTTTGTTCTAAGAGTTGAGAGTTATGGTGAGAAGTGAGAACAGAATTTGCATTCCCCCATTATTGGTTTTGTTTGTCCAGGTTCTTTGTGCTAAGAGGTCGAGAGCTATGGTGAGAAGTTAGAACTGAATTCACTAAATGATAGACATTAAGTTTCAGTTTTCCTATTTTTTAGGAAACTGCTGATTTGGCATAGTGGTATGTTGCTCTGACTGTAGTGCGTAAAATGCATGGTGTTAACATTTTATTCTAGCAACTTTCCAAAATTATACAAGCAATGTTTAAAATGTGTCCCTGGTAAGTCCCTATCCACCAATACTTGTGAGCTTTGTCCAGGTTTTTTGTTCTAAGAGTTGAGAGTTATGGCGAGAAGTGAGAACAGAATTTGTATTCCCCCATTATTGGTTTTGTTTGTCCAGGTTCTTTGTGCTAAGAGGTTGAGAGCTATGGTGAGAAGTTAGAACTGAATTCACTAAATCATAATCATTAAGTTTCAGTCTTCCTATTTTTCAGGAAACTGCTGATTTGGCATAGCGGTATGTTGCTCTGACTGTAGTCCATAGGGTCCTGGGTTCAAGACTTGCCAGTGACATGCATGGTGGTAACACATTTTATTCTAGCAACTTTCCAAAATTATACAAGCAATGTTTAAAATGTGTCCCTGTTTTTTGAACTTTTGCCCCCCCCCCAAAAAAAAAAATGAAATTGAAAATAAGTGCGAGAAGCTGTGCAAGATGCCTATGGCTTACACTACTGTCATTCTATTTATAGTGTGGGTGTGGAAGTAGACTTTTATGATGGAAATGTTCTGAATTGGGCAGTTTTGTCATTATTGGTTCATGTATTTTGTTTCATTGCCTACAGTATAGCCTACTGGAAAAATGTTCAAACAATAAATTTAAAATGCGCTCTGCCTAACAAGTGTACTGTATTATACAAGGAATATAACTTAATAAAGTCAGGAAGGTGTATCAAAGAAAAGAACACATGCATGTTTCTTGTTTTATGTGCAAGGGACCAATGATCTGAAAACAGCCCAAAGGTAATCTTTACCCACCACTGATCAGATGCATTTTCTTTGGATGTGGTGTGGGTTTCAATGCTATTTCAATGAATGTGAGTTTCAAGGGCAGAGAAGTTCTAATGACAAGTCTATTTTCATTGTGAGACAGTATTGCTTTGTTGAGCAGATGTCTGTTAGTGTTTGTGCACTGTTGTGCTGCAAAATTAAAAAAAATGACTCTGGTGCCATATTTTGGTTGCCTGCTCTTCAGTGTGCGGTTGAAAGTTGGTATCCCACAATTCCATTGGAGTGGGTGGGTTACGTAATTATGTATGCAAATCAGCGTACAGATTTATTCCTATTCTTCATGGGCCTTGTCCAGATTTTTGATGTTTCTAGGTTGAGGTTGCTATGAAATGTAAGCAGATGAGCATAATACAAAATATCTACTAGTAGATAAGTGGAAGTGGAGTTTGCAGATGTGCGTTTTATTCAAGGGTTTTGACACATTCTGGCTGAAATATATGATGCAGTAAAGTTACAAAATGCTAAGTCATCAAGAACAAATGTTAGGAAAATGTCTCAGGACAGACTTAAGGGGCAAGTCAGCTCTAATAGAAGTGTTGATGGTAATAAAACTGCACATACAAAAAGGATAGGTGGGTAAAGAACTTTATAATTAAACTATGAAGTAGAAAGATATTAGGAAACAATTCTGAGCAGCTATGCAGGGTTCAACTAGTAAAAAGGCCCAAACTAGCATACAGGCAATGGTGGAATGTATTGATCAGAATCACATTTATTGGCCAAGTATGCACACATACAAGGAATTTTACTCCAGTTTCAGTGACTCTTCAAGTATGAATTATATAAATGACATACATACATACAACTATTAAAAACAAAACAAACGACATACATGCAACTATTAAGAACAAGACAAAAAAGTAAATATACATATACATACAAGGTGCAAACTGCAACTCAGTGCAAGAAATACTGAAATAAACTCTGAAAGACACAAGCATTAACAATACATAAACAATACTGCAGAATCGGAAGCTTGGGGGGAAAAAGAATATCCCAACCTAATAAGCTGAGTTAACCGTTTATGTATGAACTTGACGTGTGGAAAAAAAACTTTCCACATTGGCTTTGAACATTTACTTAATGTAGGGATAGATGTCAAGTTTTTTTTTTTTTTTTTTTTTTTTTTTTTGAGGAAGGAACATGGATAATATTTTGTACCATTTAGCCTTTTAAAATGTTAGTTACATGGCATGTTTTTATTTTATTAATGTGTATTCCTGGATAAGATATAGGTTTGTGCTTAAAATGCTGTTTATCAAAAAAATAAATAAATAAAATAACATAGAATCTTCAACATCTACTTGAATGACCTCCAAATAGGAAGCCTAGTTTAGCATTCATCTGAAAGACAGCAGCGCGTGAGTAGTGGATACCTACTCATGCTACAGTGTCAGTACTGGATCTAAGTTTCTAGTCTGTGAGATACAACCCACATCCTTTTTGATCTTCCAAACACCAAGGGACAGTGAATAACCTGCAGAGCAATACATAAAAGTTTTGATACATAATTCAGCCTGTTACACATGTCTAGGTCCATGTTATTTCAATGAAGGTCTAATTTACAGCACTTGGAATAGAAACCATACCAAGCTGTTGTTGTAGATGACTGACTTCAGTCTGCAGCTTGTGAATTCTTAACACCATGTCTGCCTGCAGTGTCTTATACTGCCGAGTCAGATCTAGAATGGAGAAAGCAAATAGTTAAACTTCCTAAAAATGGTGCTTTCATTCCACAATATTTAATTTGTTTCACATGCTATTCTTCAGGAAAGAGGAACTGAAATGAACACAAGCATATCTTTATCAGTGGATCTGGAGGCAAATAAACATATGAGCTTTTGGTGCTCTGAACTTTGCAAAACTGCCCTTTGAAAACAGAAGAAATAGATGGTGGTACTTCTGCATTCTTTTTTAAACTTACATTTTTAGCATTCAATACTAAAGTGATGTACTGCTGGTGTGTTTCATTTCCTGAATGGCTATAGTTAGTACCAGAGTCAGCAGACGCATATAAAAATTCACATGATCTAGAAAAGGGAACCAAGGTTAGCTCTTAGCACCCTTCTAATAAAAGCAATGATGCAATGAGTCAAACACAAAGTTTTTAGGACATTAACAAATGAAGTTAATCAAATGCAGATAAATCTTCATCAGGACAAATGGGAGGAAGTTCTGGACATTAGCAATGCAATGCATTTCAGATTATGGTATGCCCTATCAGCCTCCTTTTTAAGCTTAAACCAGTAGAATAAATTTAACTTACTCTTCACTCCTTTCTGTAACACATTTGCAAATGGTTGTGTGGCCACCTACAGTGTTGCAGTTTGTCAAATTAATGACATTACTTCTAAATGTTTTAGATGCACAATGAGAAATAATCAAGAAACTCACTGCAACACACACTGTAACATTAAGCCTTGGAGAAGAGCAACATTGTTTGTAGCAGTGTTCCTCATAACCTGATCAATAAAAAATTAATCTGCATTACCGTATAATTAGCAAGACATATTATGCAACTGCTTGTCAATCAGTTACAGCACCTGAGGCAGACACCAATACCTGTTTTGAGGGAAACTGTTATTCTAAAATCAGAAAAGTTGCACTGCACAAAGTTCTCATGATTCAGTCATTATGTGCTAGCTGTACACAGAGGCCATCTTCTAACTATTTTCTAAATGAATTATTGTACATTTTAGGAATGTAACTGAATGCTGTGAGTTTTGTACTACTCTATGCAGTATAAGCTGGTGCACATTTCTATTACGTTTTATTTAACATCTTGTACTCTGTGCTATTAAGAGAAGGCATTTATTCTATAATCTAATTATGTATTAATTTGTCTTTTGCTCCAGGCTGTGGTTGAAAAAAGATCCTCTGAATCTGTCCACTTATCTTACAAATAAAGAATAAAAGGAAGTTAATTCATGTTATTTGCCCATACATGTATGAATACACTTGTACCAAAAGAAGAGTTTTTGTAAGAAGGAAACATGAATAAAGACTTAGATTAATGTTAATTTTGACTTTTGAAATTGGAACTAATCACAGGTAAAGGCCAGACATTTCTGGAAACGTAAAACCATATACACAGCACTTCAAAGTTGAAAGAAAACACTGTTTAGTCAGGCTTCACGGCATGTTAATACACATGGTACAGGTACATTTTTATGTCACCAGGCACACCAGATATAGGTGGCCACTGAAACTGGCTACCTTGAGAGAAGCAGGGAGGAAAAATAGAAACAACCCACCTAACTGACAAAAAGTACCACCAGCCTCTGTTACCAGGAAATCTAGAACCATCTAAGTCAATGCCATTGCATGTTTAGTATCTGCTTGTGGTTTCACCTTAGAAGAGAATGATCCATCTGATATAGAGTTACTTTAAGCTACCTGAAAATAAGGAGATGTAAATGACAGCAAGGGTGTCGATGCAATCACTATTCCTTTGTTATTCCTTTTTTTTAAAAGACCGTAGGATGTATGTTAAAAAGCACTTTAAATAATGGTTAATGACTTTAAGCATTGCCCTTTTATATGCTTGTATTTTATGATTGTGTTTTAATTACTCTCAATTGTATTTGATTGGTTCTTGAAGTATTTAAATACTGTGATGTTCAGTATGATTTGTATTTCTGAGGAAGTCTGCATTGACGAAAGCAGAGATTAAATAGTTTTTTATGCTAAAGTGTTTATCGTTGTTTGTCACAGCGTGTTCAGCTTTGCAGTTTTTTATTCACTTGTTTTTTCAGTTTGTGGTATTTCTTGAGTTTTGGTTTCTGCTATGGCTGAAGTGGCTGGAGACTCATTATTGGATGTTATCATTCATTCTGTTCAAGATTCTCCTGAAGCACAGTTAAATCAGGTTTTTTTAAAGACCATGGAAGATATTAAGAAGTCCTTACAACTTTTGTTGAGTGAGCGTGTGTGAAAGGAATCATCAGCCTCAATCTGAGGATGACGCAGATACTGTCGTGAAGGTGAATACCAATGGACAGCATAGTGAGATGATGAGAAATACTGGTTTTGTAAAAGCAAAGAATGTTAAATCGAAGGGACTGTATTCAAACATAGCAGCAGCGTTAAATGATGGTGAGAATCTTTTTATATGCACCAAAAGACTTACTGACGCTGTCAGTTTAACTGAATATAAAGCATTATGTGATAATATAAGTAAGTTGCTTAAGAAATACAAGAGTATTGATATTGAGAATAAATATTTTTGTAAATACATTGAATTAAATATAGTGCCTAAGGGACTTCGGTTTTTTAAATGTCCCAATGGCACAACCGATAAAGACCCGTTTTTTAACAACTTAAAAGATTTTTGTCAACGAAGCAGATGTCAATTTTTTTTTTTAAAACTGCTAGTTGAGCGTAACAACAACATTATAATGGGTCTTAAAGAAGATAGTCTTAAGGCCGAACAAGCTATTGAAACTAGATTTCAGTTCATTTTCTCTGAAAGAACTGAGTCTTCTCTTTTACTTGAAGAGTTAGAACAGCATGAGAAAATACTAATAAAAAGAAAAAATAATAAATTGGATCATGATTTGACTGCATATGAGATGGATATTGCTTAAAGCATGTTCCTTCCTATTAAGAACAACAATAATAATATTCCGTTTAACAAAAGAAATTTTCAAGCTTCAAAATCAGTCTACCTTAAACAGCACACATCTAAAAAACCCGCCTTTGCGAGTGATGTCACAAATGAAACTATACCATCAACATCTTTTTCAAACAGAAGCAGGATGGTTGAATCTAATAAAGATATCAATGGGTCTGCGGATGAAGTAATTTTTTCATGAAGAAACGGATGCTCCTTCTTCTAACAACAATGAATCGGGGGGGGCAAAACAAAATCTTTTTTAGTCTTCAAAAAAGAAAAAAGACAGTTGAGACCGAAGCCCATAACCACATGCAAGAACGGCCAGAGTGTTCTGTTAACATCGGATTCCTCAATGGACAATGAATGAGGTACAACGCTTCTGTGAAAGACATTTTGAATTTGTCTAGTTTTAATTTAAATGCTAACCATATTACTTTGTTGAGATTAGGGTTACATTTTGTTCCTAGTATGAAAACAAATATTACTAAAGCAATTGTTGAACTTAAGCAATTTACTAGGAAATTAAATTTGTCTTATTTATTGAAAGACGTTGAAAATACTGAACAGTTGTTGGTCAAACCATCTTGTTTTAATCCATTGTTGAACTATACTTTGAAAACTTTTGAATTAGCTTGTGAAACTGAATTTAGAAGTATTTTAGGATCTAACAAACAGTACCCTAAGGGTGATAATTTGAGTACAGAACTTAGAATTACAATGAAAGAATTGTGTGAAAATAAATCAATACATATTATGAAAAGTGACACAGGTGGTATGCTTGTCCTTATGGACCAAATGGATTACGTAGCCAAGATGGAAAATATGCTCGCAAATGAAAGTGAATACAAAAAAGTTACCAATATTGACATTTCAAAATGTTATAAATATGTTTCTGATTTTTTGTATGACAGTTTGTTGGTAAGTGATTTGAATGTGGCTATGTACAATTTTTGCAATATAGAAAATCCTAAAATTAGTGTGTTATTCAGTATTCCGAAGACACAAGAGTTTATCAAACCCCCCTTTCAGACCCATTATTTCTGCACCAAATTATGTTATGGAAGGCATTTCCTTGCTTGTGGATTCTTTTTTACAGCTTTATGTCCACAACATGGAATCATTTTTAAAGATTCATGGAGTTTTTTGGAAAGCTTTAGATTGTTCAATGAAGAAGTAAGTTTTGATCCAAACAAATATATTATGTTTACTTCAGATGTCACATCATTATATACATGCATCCCACATGAAATAGGGGTTGAATATATTAGAATGTATTTGAATCATTTTACTAATTGTCATACTGTCATTAATTTTTATTGTAATCTGCTGGACATCATTTTGAAAAATCATTATTTTTTGTTTAATAAGTCTCATTACAAACAAATTCAAGGTATAGCAATGGGGACAGTGGTTGCCCCTTCTTTTGCCAATATCGTGATGGGGTGGTGGGAACAAGAAATTGCCAAACCTTATTTCAACCAGTTTCAGGTTGTATATTATAAAAGGTTTATTGATGATCTGATATTTGTAGTTCAAGGAAATGGTGAAACAGTTAATACCTTGGTTAGAACCATTAATTCTTGTTCACCTTTCCTTAAATTTGTAGTAGGAAATATTGGTACTTCTATTAACTTTTTGGATGTCCATCTGGAATGGGATCATTTGGAAAATAAGTTTAGTAGTAGTAGTATTTATAGTAAACCTACTTTTATGAATGGGTATTTACATTTTTCCAGTCAACATCCATATCATATAAAAAAGAATATTCCAAAAGAACAGTTCATCCGTGCTAGTAGGCTGACTAGTGATGATGAATGACTACAAATAGAGTTTTCATATATTAAAAACATGTTCTTAGAACGTGGATATGATGAAAATTTGTTGGATGAACACATTCAATATGTATGGAATGGTAGAAAAGTATCCACCTATTCTTATTAAAGCTCTGGTATTGGTTACTAAGCATATACCATGTGATGATAAACATTTATGTTTTAATTTGCCAATAACTAGTGATTTACCAGTTATGAGGAACATCATATCAAACAACTGGAAGATTGTGAAAGGCAATCGAGAATTGTGTAATTGTGTGGGGATATACCCCAGTTTTGTATATAAAAAAAGATGTTAATTTGAAGAGCTTATTTGAAAAGGGTAGAGATAGTTCAGCTGTTGATAGTTTTAGTGTAAGTACCACTAAGGGTATGTATAAATGTTAGACATGTAGTATGTGAAGATATATATCAGAGGGACCTTTTATAAATTTGTCCCATCTTAATTATACCATACCAGTGTTGGATTATTTTTCCTGTAAAAGTGTTGGGGTGATATTTATTGCTATTTGCATTTCGTGCCCCTCTTTTTATGTTGGTATGACCACTAGACGTTTACTAACTAGGATCAGAAAACATATATATGACATAAAAAATAAAGATTATAATAACGCGTTATACAGGCATAGCATTGTTGGTCATAACTACAAAAAAATGTTGTTCTCGATCCTAGAACAGGGTCATTTGAGTTTAAGAGGAGGCAGCTTTAAAAATTATTTAGAACAAAAAGAAGCCAGATAGCAGATAAAATTAAAAGCTGATCAGCCACCCGGCTTAAATGATGCCATCAATATAAAATGTTTTTTAAAAGACCTTAAGGTGTATGTTAAAAAGCAATTTAAATAATGGTTAATGGCTTGAAGCATTGCCCTTTTATATGCTTGCATTTTATGATTGTGTTTTAATTACTCTCAATTGTATTTGATTGGTTCTTGAAGTATTTAAATATTGTGATGTTCAGTATGATTTGTATTTCTGAGGAAGTCTGCAGTGACAATAGTGGAGATTAAATAGTTTTTTACGCTAAAGTGTTTATTGTGGTTTGTCACAGCATGTTCAGCTTTGTAGATTTTTATTCAGATGTAAATGAAAGCAAGGGTGTCAATGCAATCACTATTCCTTTACAATACAGATAAAGTACAGTTGTATAAGTTGCACTTACCCATAATAGTAGATTTTGAAAGTCTTTATTACTGTGATAGCCATTAGGATGCATGGGTTTTGTCATGCCCAGGGGACAACAAACAAACAGCTTCCAAAAACTGCCTCTTTCCCTCACGTTCACTCTGAATGCTGATTGATCAGTCTTGTAAAGGGAAATCAGCAGTCAAAGTGAAGCTTCTTTAGGACTTTCTTTCCCAAAACTAAAGGAACAATCATCCTGAATTCCTAAATGATACATAGAATAACAATTTACATCCCAACAATTAACTACATACAGAAATAGGAAAATAGTGGTTAGTTAGGAGCGTCTACTGCAGAAGTGAGGATTTCGAACATCCAGCATTAAGAGCAACTGCAAATTACACAACTTTACTATAATCACCATTCAAACTGCTGCAGTAGCCTTTTGGCTACACAAGTTGATTACCAAAACCTATTCAACCTGGGAAGTGAAAGGATATGGATCCAAGAGCCCCTCGAAAATGCTCCTATCAAAGCCTATCCTGGACCTAGACAAGGAATCCAGTTTCACATGCTTTGTAAAACTATGTACAGTGGGTCATGTAGTGGACTCTAGAATACTTCTAGAGTCCACCTATTTCTAATATGCCACCGAAGAAGCTAAGGCCCTGGTAGAATTAGCCGTAATACTGCCTGGAACTGGTTTAGCATGGTGGGAATAACAAAAGGAAATAGTTGTAGGACGATCATCTAGAAATAGTCCATTTTCACATGGGTTGTCCTTTCTTTATCCCAACATAAGAAACAAATAGCTGACCTGCTTTTATGATGGACTTACTTCTGTAACAACAGTACTTGAGGTGCCTATGCACATCCAGCCCATGAAGAATCTTTTCTACCTGGCTTTAAGGTGCTGGAAAGAACAAATCAAGCCACTGCTCTCCTAGTAAACTCAGAAATCCCTTTGGGCATGAATGAGAGATTTGTTCTTAATGTGGCCATATCACTTGGAAAACCAGATGGTGTTCACCCACTATGCAAGCTTGCAACTCCGATACTCCTCTTGCACTTGTCAGAGCAATGAGAATAACAGTTTTCCATGCAATGAACCTTAATTCTGTTTAATAAGCAGGTTCAAATGGAGACATGATTAACTTTTCTATCACAAAGTTAAAGTCTCAAGAGGATGCAACTTGTTTATGGGGAGATTTCAGGTGTAAAACCTTCCTTCAGAAACTGTTTCGCTAAAAGCAGAAAAGAAAACCAGATCCATGGGCAGACATGCTGAAATAGCAGCAAGATGTTACCTTGACAGACAAATAAAAAAGAGATCAGAGGATAGTAACTCACACAAATATTTAAACACCAGTGGTGCATAATTCCTAATGGGACCCTGATTATTGGCTAGGCACCAAATATAAACACAGAGTGAGTAAAGACAACTATGGCCAAATTAGAATCAAAATGCAAAAACAGAGTTACTCCACTCACCAAGACAGGGAAGAAACTAAAGATTGTAATAAACAATCTTTGTTTTCTTCCCTCTTTTGATGACTGGAGTGACCCTGGTTTTGCATCTAGGCACCAACTCTAAAATACTTTCCACTCACCAATATAAGATTTCTTGGTAGCAGACTTTCTTGCCTCCTTTAGTACCTGCAGCATTACACAGAAACAAGGTACCTACAGGATAAAAAAAATTGAATCACCCAGGAAGTCAGCTGAAGGTATTTCAAAATTGGGGGTGTATCATCTCCCTTTATGTTGTATAAGTATATCCAATCTGTGAGGAAGCTTGTGGCAATTGCCCTTGGTGAGTTCCATAAGGAACAGCCCTTGGTCAGAAGGAAGTATCCACAATCTTTGGAGAGACCTTCTGAATCTCCATAATGGCCCTGAAATCAGTGAAAAGGGCGGATAAACATAAAGTTAACTTTCCTGATCACAGAAATAAAAAAGCATATTTTTCCAAGCCTACCTACAAGAAGTTCTGGTGCAGAATTTGTTGAGGTGTCCATTTTGAAAGGAGGCAAATAAATCTATTCAAGATGTTACTTACAACTGGATCAAAAACTGGAAGACACCCTCATTTAATTTCCATTCACGAGGATCTGTCCTGATCCTGGTCAGCTTGACTGCCACAACATTTTGCTCTGACAGAATGCATGAAGCTTGAAGGATTAAACAGTGCTTCAAAGCAACCTCCCAAGCTACCACAGGCAGCTTACACAGATGGTAAAACCTGGTGGTCCCCCTGTTTATGTGCTACAATACTGTGGTGTTGTCTATAATCACCTGCATAGGTCCAGGGCACCACAGCTGATGACATTCTATATAACAGATCACAGATAACATCTCATTCATGTTTATGTGTTTTGGCCTTTCTGTTTTGTTTAGAAGACTCTGCACTTTTACTCCAATTAGAAAAGCACCCCAATCAAAATCTGATGTGTCTGTTGCAACAGACCACAGGGGTTGGGAGGCACAGAATGGGAAACCTGGATTCACGGAAATTGGTTCTTTCCACCAAAGCAGTTCTCTCGTCATAAAACCCAATACTGTAATTCAAAATTCCAGAATGTGTGAATTTTGGGTCCAAGTAGTTTTCAAGAGCCATTGGATTTTTCCCAAGTGTAACCTGTTAAAAGGAATCATTAGAATCATGGATGCCACAAACCCTAGAATCCATATATACTCTATAGCAGAAGTCTGAAACTGGCTAGAACAACTCAAGAACACTTCTAGATACAAGTCCACTTTCTCCCGAATTTGGAGTGCCTTTTCCAGGGAAGAATCTACAAGGCATCCCACTGAAATAAAATTATTCATTCTGGACACAATCTCAACAAAAGAAAATTCCTCAACAAGAGGAAATGAGGAATCACTCTCCTCAAATTCAGAATCAGGGACATGTGAAGAAAACATTGAAGACCTGTCCCTATCCTTATCAGAAGTATCGGATAAAGAATCCTCAGGTATTGTGAAACTATGACTTATAGCCAAATCTCCCTGCTGTTCCAACGAATTCAAAGCTTGTAATAAGCCTTTAGTCAGAGTAATTAAATCATCTTTCCTGCAGAAGTGCTGTTTCAGAAGATTTAATCTTTTGTTTCTTTTTTCTATTGACACACTTAGATGGAAACAAACTTAAGCATGGCACTTCAACTCAAGAAACGGGTCTCTTATCTCAGCCAACTAGGGAAGAACCTCTTGGTGAAACTGAAGAAAGCAACCCTCCTGTACTCAGAATGGGCAATGGAACAGCCACAGAGGATATGGCTAACTGCTGTTCCCTCCTGGTGGTAAGGATCAAACCAGAGGGTCCCAGAAAAAAAGTAGTGAGTTTTCTGTGGAACAAGCTGTGGCAACAAGAGAATCACCCACCAGTGGCTGAGTCACTGACTGAGCCCACTGTGTCAGCAAGGGCTCCCTAGTAGTTTTCATTTTCCTAGGTGCAACAGGAGAAGGAACAAAAGGACCAGTAAGGGTATCCATGTTACTGCTGATAGGGAGAAACTTGTTCATAGTAAGTACGGATGGAAGGAGTCCGGTGGAAGGTAGGTTATCACTAAAGTGCTCACAAGCACTACAAACACTTAGACTTTTCTATACCAGTTTCAACATATCTGAAAATTAAATGCAGACCGTATGCTTTTGTCCCAAAATAACCAGGAACACCTTATTCCTGGTAAACACAGCCAGAAGGAACTGGTCAGAAGATAAGTTGCCACATAGTATACAGAAGCATTAACATACATGCTTTCCTGTAAAAATATATGACTTCACTAGAAAGAACACAAATAGTATAAAAACAGCATACTGCTACCACAAGTAAGCACCCAATTCAGATAAAAATATTCCGCCAGATGAGACATTATAAGATAATAAATACAATAACACCACCTATCCTCTGAAAGAGAGACAGTCTCTATTCTTGTCAAAGAAAGACCAAAGAAATAAAAAAACATGTATGGAAGGGTTCCAAAAAGGGCACTTATCTGCCAGCAATGAAAGACAGGAGAAATGCTCTTGAGGGCATCAAGAAAGTACTGAGGGTTTTTGGTGCACATGCTGCTGTTTTCAAACACTGAAGCTTGATCTACAGTAGACTGAGTGCAGATGAGGATGGTAGCCAGAGACTTCAGAAGACTGGCCAGATGTTACATCCTGGGCAGGATATAATTCATACAACTAAAGACTACAGCAGCAATGATGTTGATGAACATCACTGTGCACTGACATGATTGAATCTAATAACACATACGCCATCAAATACTGTGCAGGCCACACTCCCCACCAACCATAACAGTCTACGGTCACATACCATTCAGGTTCAAAGTACTGTAAATGCACATGGCACACTGCACTGCTTACATACATACTCACCACTGTCAGTATGCAAAACCTGGACACAGTCACGCTAGGCACACTCAGGCAGGGTGGGATGCAGATTGTGTTTGAATTAGTAAAGGGCAGTCCCATAGCTAGGATATTCACTGTGTTACTGCTAAAATCGACCCTTCACAGCAGAAGAGGACAAGACACAGGCATGACTACTGCACACCTAAGGAAAACCAAATTCTCATGGAGGCACTGTCCGAGACAGGCAGAGTGTGCTGGAGTATGGAATCAAGTGCTGGCAAATATAAATACCACTGAAGGATGGAACTGCATGCTGGCAAAGCATAAGGAGACAGCAAATGGCATGGTATCTGTGTCAGGAGTAAATCCTAACAGAAATCCATTGCTCATAATAGTAATGCTGGTGGGATCCTTCCACAGGGCAAAGCCTGATACCTTATGACAAGTATTTTATATCGCTTCACAGTGACAATTTTGAGGATAAGGATGGCACATGCACATGTCAAGGTAGCATGGATACTGGCAGTTTTTGGTCACCCACCATGTGTTTACAGTTGGCACAGCAAATCACAATGTTCAATTTGCATGGACCATTTGGGCTCGTATTCCACTGCATTTTGCTCTGATGGGATGTAGAAAGCCCGGGGATCATGCTGAACTGCAATCTCCCAAGCTACCATAGCTAGCCTGCACAGAGGATAAGATCAAGTGCCCCTTGTTTAAGTACCACATCCACTGTATTGTTGTCTATAATCACCTGTAAAGGTCCTGCGGACCACAGATGATGAAATGATTCTATAGCATGATTCACAGTTAACATCTCTTTCAAGTTTATGTGCTTTGGCCTGCCTGCTTTGTTTAAATGCACTGCACTTTTACCCCATTGATAAACCTCCCCATGTAAAATCCAATGCTTCTGTTACATACTGAGAAGGGATACAAAGAGAGAAAATGTGAAACCTGTATTCATTGAAATCTGATCTCTCCACTCTCTCCTCACATACTCCAATACTGGGATCTGAAATTCCAGTGGGTGAAAATGCTAGGTCTGAACAGTCTTTAAGAACTATTGAATTTTTCTCATGTGCAACCTGGCAAGAGGAATAATGAAAAGCATAGGTGCCAACAACCCTACAATACTGAGATACACTCTGGCTGAAGTTTGGGATTGATTGAAGAAACTCAGGAAAATTTCTAAACACAAGTCCACTTTCTCCAGAGTTATGAATGCCTTTTGCAGGGAAGAATCTAGAAGGTATCCTAGAAAAAGTATCCTGAGGGAAGAAATCAAGGACCAATTTTTAACAAATTCATTGAATTATCACTCTTATAACTCTTGCAATTGTCTGTAATTTTGATATGTTTCAAATGTAATTATACACCTGTTTTATTTTTTCACTGTTACCTTTTTTTCTTTTTTCCTTACAGTGTATGAGCATGTCTTCAAACTTTTTGTATATATTATTTATTCCATTACTAATACGTTTTAAGCTAAGGTTATGTGTACCTATTCTGTACTGTTTTATTTTTGACATTTGTATTTGTCATGTTAATTGTGGAGCTTTTCTCCCTGAGCCTCCACTGAAATTGGGCTAATTATTCTCAGCCCAGTGGATAATCCCAGTAAACAAATGTGAAATAAAAATAAATAAAATAAAATTAAGACAAAGGCAAATATACATTGTATAAAATAAAGCAAACCATATTAGCATGGTCACAGTTACAAACATTATACATCACATACATTAACACAATTAGCACCAATCCAGCATTACTTGAATTGCTTATTTCCTGCCATCCCTTAAAACTCACTCCTCTTCCAGAACATTCTGCATGCATTGTTCCCACAATTTCCAATTTTTCTATGTAATTTGCTCATACTCTTTTTCTAAAGATCCCACCTCCAGTTCTTTATCTCTGTTGCAATATTTACTACTTCAAAAACAGTTGGTTTAGACTTGATTTCATTATTCTAGCAACTGCTTTGTTTGCAGCCACCAGAATTAAACTTAACAAGGCCTTACTTTCACTAGGCAATTCTGACCCTGCATCTCAGAACAAAAATAAAAAATTCATTGGTTACACCCATTACTCATTACACTCCCTGAAAAAGAAGTTATGTACCTACCATAACGTTCCATGTTAGTTGTCTTCTTTTCGCCTTCTTTCTTGCTGGTTGGGTTCGGAGCCGATCCTTGGCTCTGACTCGGCCATCTTCAAAAGCTCGAGAGCTGCTTACTGGCTCGAGGACCCCCTATATCCCATGATGCCTGGCGCTAGATACCCAGATCTCGTTTGGTAAGTCTAACTGCAGACATAATAATAAAGGAATCCTATCCTAGAATGCATAAATTCTACTGGAGAGACTACTAGCCAGAAGGAATAGTCAGAGAAGACTCAGCCAGTGAAAAACCAAGAGGAACTCTTCTCGGTCCACTAGGATAGGGGGATGGCGGGTGGGACACAAGAAAGAAGGCGAGAAGAAGACAACTAACATGGAACATTATGGTAGGTACATAACTTCTTTATGTTATGTTGTCTATCTCGCCTTCATTCTTGCTGGTTGGGACAGCGTCCCTAGCACCTAAAGTCCTAGGTGGCTCACCGGAAAAGACTCTTCAGAACAGTGGAACCAAAATCAGCTCTGCTCCTGGAAACCAAATCCAACTTGTAATGCGAAATGAAAGTATGTGGGTTGGCCCATGTAGCTGCAACACAAATAGATTCCATGGGCAACCTAGCCTGGAAGGCCACCGAAGTGGCTAAAGCTCTGGTGGAGTGACCTTTTGGTTTAACTGGCAATTCTTTATTTCTCAGTTGATATATGAATGTGATGATAGAAGTCAACCACCTGGATAAGGTTACTTTGGAGACTGGAAGACCTTGTTTACCGACTGCATAAGACAGGAAAAGTTGGTCCGATTTTCTAATGTCCTTAGTTCTATGCAAATAAAAGCGTAGTTGCCTGTGAACATCTAACTGATGCAAGTTATATTCCGCACTGTTGGAGTGGTTAGGAAAAAACACAAGAAGGTCTATGGACCCATTCAAGTTACTCTCTGAAGAGACCTTAGGAAGGAAGGAAGGATTAGTCCTAAGAGCAACCCTGTCATTGTGGAACACGAGGTATGGGGGATGGATAGAAAGAGCCTGGAGTTCCGAAACTCTTCTGGCTGAAGTAATAGCTACCAGAAAAAGGGTTTTCCAAGATAAGAACTTCAAGGAACAAGAAGCTGCAGGTTCGAAAGGGGGCAAAATTAGAGAAGCTAAAATCAAATTTAGATCCCACGGTGGTGGAGGATCTCTCACTGGGGGCCTGAGCAGAGTGGTTCCTTTGAGAAAGGCTTTACATAGCTTATGAGACATGATATTGTTTTCTGACAGGCCAATGTGAAAATTTGAAATTGCAGCTAATTGAACTCTAATTTTAGCAGAAGCAGACCCAGCATGGAAGAGTTCCGCAAGAAATTCCAAAATGTGGTGTACAGGGGCTGAAAAGGGGTCTATACTTTTAGCCTCTGCCCAGGAAGAAAAACGTTTCCACTTACTAGCATAAGTTTTTCTAGTTGTAGACTTGTGTGATGACAAAATGATTTCGCGCACAGAGGGGGAGATATCTGGAAGCCTGGCTAAAGTTGGAAGTGGAGTAACCAAGCCGTGAGCTGGAGAGAGCGTAGGGACTGGTGCAGCCCGCCCGATTGATGAATAAGGAGGTCTGGGACTAGGTCCAGAGTCCAAGGCTGCTTGAGAAGATGACAATGCAGGAATGGGAACCATATTTGTCAAGGCCAGTAAGGAGCAATGAGGATCATTTTGCAGCCCAATATGGTAGCTTTCTGAATTAGCTTCGGGATTAGGGGAAAAGGAGGGAATGCATAAAGAAGCCCCTGAGGCCAATCGTGGATAGAGTGTCTCTGGGGGAATGCCCGGGAACTGGAAGGAGAGAGAAGAAATTGCTGCACTTGCTGTTGAAGGGAGTTGCAAAAAGGTCGCAGCAAGATTGGCCCCATTTGCGGAAGATTTGGTCTGCAACTACCTGGTTCAAAGACCACTCGTGAGGCATGAGAATTGCTCTGCTCAGCCTGTCTGCTAGGACGTTGGACCTCCCAGGGATGTGCCTTGCAATCAGAAACCGTTGGGAAGAGATCACCCACTGCCAGAGTCTGAGTGCTTCGCGACATAGCCGGTAGGACCTGGTTCCGCCCTGCTTGTTGATGTACCACACTACAGACATATTGTCTGTTTGAATTGCAATGGTCCCGGTAGGAAGAGAGTCCTGAAGAGCCTGCAACGCTAAGAGCATGGCCCTCATCTCCAAGACTTTTATGTGCAGATGGTACTCGTGAGGTTGCCAGGTGCCTTGGACTGTTCTGCCCTGATAATGCCCCACCACCCGATCAGGGAGGCATCCGTGGTCACCGTAGCAACTGGAGGGGGGAGTACAAATGATCTGCCGTGGGACACTGATGTGGAGACCATCCACCACGCAAGGTGCTTCTTGCATGCTTGTGTGATCATAATCATGTAAGACATGGGAAGCTGCTGGAAGGCCCATTGGGTGAAAAGAAGCCACTGGAGAATCCTCATGTGAAAATGAGCAAGAGGGACAAGTATGATCACTGCTGCCATGAGACCCAGAGTTTGAAGGACAAATCTGGCTTGAATTCTTTTGCATGCTAATAATATCTTCACATGCTGGCGAATCACTCATACCCTGTCTGGTGGGAGGTTCGCTGACATGTCTTTGGTATTTAAATTTGTGCCTATAAAGGTGATAGATTGACAGGGTGACAATGCAGACTTTTTGAAATTTATTGTGATACCTAGCCTGGAGCAAGTGTGTCGATAGTGCAGTCTCTGGCTCACAGAAGGTGATGCCTGGTGGTAGCAGTGAGGAGCCAGTCGTCTAGATATGGAAACACCTGGAATCCTTGCCGTCTCAGGTAACCGGTAACTACTGCCATACATTTGGTGAACACCATTGGGGCTGTGGTGAGACCAAAGGGCAGAGCTCTGAACTGATAATGGATGTCTCCCAGCCGGAAGCAAAGGAATCTTCTGGAACATCTGTCCATTTTGATGTGGTAGTACACATCCTGAAGATCTACAGAGCACATCCAATTGTCCTGACCCAGGAAGGGCAAAATGGACTGTAGCGTGACCATCTAGAACTTCGTTCTTTGTACAGACCTGTTCAGTCTGCTGAGATCCAGAATGGGTCTCCAGTCCCCTGTCTTTTTTGGTACCAAAAAGAACCTTCAGTAAATTCCAGATCCTTGTTGGTCTGCTGGGACTTGCTGGATGGCCCTTTTTCTTAGCAGTTTTGAGACTTCTTGGACTGCTTGGTCCCTTAGAATGGGTGGAACGTCTGGAAGGGACTTGTTTGACCTTAAGGGGGTGCGAACAAATGGAATTCGGTAGCCTCCGGATATAACAGACTGTACCCATTTGTCTTGTGTTATGTATTACCAGGCTCCTAGGTACAGCGATAACCTTCCCCCTAGTGCCTCCAGAGGTGGGCAGCCGGGCAACCCTTCAGGGATGCTGGAAGGGCTTCTCAGAGAAGGATTCTCTGCTGCCCTGATTTTGTGGACCCCCTCTACCACGAGGGCAGCGTCTATTATTGTTCCCTCCTCTGCCCCTGGATGGGAACTCACCACGTGTGTCCGGCAAGGCTCCCTGGGATTTCCGGAACCACATCTTTCCACTCTTTTGACCCTTGGGATATGGTCTGGAATGAGTGGAAAAATGGACTCCTACGGCAGAGAGAGTCTTGCCTTCCTGCTCACACCTGGTAAGGGTATCCTTCACCTGTGATCCAAAGAGAGAGGAACCATCAAAAGGGGTGTTGGTGAAAGACGCTCTGAAAGGTTCTGCAAAGTTACATAGCCGCATCCAAGCGTGCCTCCTTAGGGCAACGCCTGTGCCTGCGGCTCTACTCGCACCATCGGGTGCATACGAAATGAGCCTCATGGAGGAGTTTACCACTGAATTAAGAGTCGCCAGCTGGGATGCTGCCTTAGCCTGGGCCCCCTCAGCTGATGGATCTTGGAGGGCATCTCCAAGCTCTTTCAGGAGATCCCTCTGAAGACGGGTAAAGTGGCACAGGTAATTCAGGGACCTCATGGAAAAGGTCGTTGAAGAGAACATCCGCTTCCCATATCTGTCCATCATCCTGGACTCCTTGTTAGGAGGATGGACAGATGAAGAAGTTTCTGCCAACTCCTTCTTTGTGGCCGCCGCTACCACCATGGCATCAACAGGAACACCCTTGGTCAAGAACTGTTTGTCCTGTGGTGCAGTAATGAATTTTGCAGGTCTTCTAGGGGTCAGTTCCACTGTGTCTGGAGCTGACCACGCCTTCCGAGCCACCACAGACATCAGTGGGTTGAAAGGCAGAGACACCCAGGAGGTGGAAGGTCGGGATCCAAACGCGTCCAGGAATACCGACTCATCCTCAGAAGGGCTTAGGGCAGTCCAGTTCCCCCTCTGCCTAAGCATCTCAAGGATGTCTGAGAAGGAGACATCTTCAGAGGGGGATTTTGGGGACCCTTCCGACTCCTCTAAGTCAGTATCTGATGTAACAGACTCATGGGAGTCAACATGCTTCCTCTTGCATTTCCTCTTGCGAGGTGGCTCCTCTGAATGATCAGGGGAGGCCTCGGAAGAGGAGGATACACCCAAAGGGGTGTCCTGGAGTGCTGGATCCCCAGGCTTGGGGTCTGGAAGAGGGGCAGAGGCTGACACAGGCGCCGATGGGAGCCGATGGGGTCGATCGTGGGACTAACTTGGGGGCCAGTACACTCCTCATCACCTCGAAGGCGTCCCTGCCCGGATGCAGAGAGGGCTCAGGTTCCGAAGAAACCAGAACCCCACTCCGCACCGAGGGGGACGGCTCCGAGGCAGATGTGGGAGCCGAGCTCGCCTGAGCCGAAGCCTTGAGGGGGAGGGCGGGGTCGGACAAGGGTCCGATGCCTCTCGCCCCCTCGGAGCTGACAAGGGAGTCTCGGCGCCAAGATCCCTCCAGGGATGGTACCATGGAAGGGATCAGAGCTGACGATGGAACTGAAGGAGAAGGTATTAGAGCTGATGGTTCCACGACTCGAACCCCAACGTACTCCAGCTCCGAGCTCATAGGATGAGTCGGAGGAGAAATAGCTACAGACTTGGACAGAGCAGACACCTGATGAGGGGGGCTGGATAACATTTTGGCTAGGGCCTGCGATTTTAGCAGCCTACTGACCACTCTTTCCAAGTCATGGTCCGAAAGTCTTGAGGACCAAGAAGAGTGGGATGAGCGATGACTACGCTCTAACTGGAGAAGAGGCGATTTCGGAGCCGAACGTATCGACTCCAGAAAAGAAGACCTAGACCTTTTTCAACTCTCAGACGGCTCCGAAGAATGCGTCGGGCCGACTGGGAGGGAGGAACATCGGTTCCAGCCAGAGCCGAGATAGATGGTATGGCTTCACCTGACGGCTCCGAACTGGGAGCCGAAGGTTTAGTTGGCCTGGAAGATTTCATGGGCTGAGCCTTCACCGGTGAATCTTGGGGCTTAAGCAAACCCCTCAGGATCAATTTGTTTTTGCGCTCCTGCAGGACTCTTGGACTGAAAGCATGGCAAATTGAGCAAGAGTCCTGCAGGTGCACGGCGCCCAGACAATAAACACAAAAAGTGTGACCATCTGTCAGAGACATCTTCTGACAGCATGAGTCACACTTCTTGAATCCGGACGGCTTAGGATCCTTGGACATCCTGAAGGAAAGCCAAGGAACAAAGAAACACAGACACAGAAATGTTAAGGTAACTAACCACTAAAAATTACACACTACAGTTACCACAACCAAAAAACTACAAGCAGGTATATATCTGCACTACTACAAACAAAAAACTATACTTAACTATCCCTAAACAACTAACGGTGATAATAAAGGAATTATTATTCATTTATTTTTTTAAGGAAGGAGATAGAGAGAAACAGCTATCCTCTAACTTAAACAGAATACCTTTCTGAGGTAAGGAAAGGGAGAGAAGGGGGGAGGGGAAACTCTCTAATTAAAACGAGTTTCTGAGGAGAAGTAACAAGGATTAGGAATAGACTAGCTACAATACAACAGTTTTATCTAAACGACTAATTCTGCACTAAAAACTAACAGTTTTATGACAAGAAAAATGATAATAATAAAGTTTTATACGACCTGAGCCAGTAGAACAACCTCGCAGCAGAAGCAGCAAACGAGATCTAGGTATCTAGCGCCAGGCATCATGGGATATAGGGGGGCCACGAGCCAGTAAGCAGCTCTCGAGCTTTTGAAGATGGCCGAGTCGGAGCCGAGGATCGGCTCCGAACCTAACCAGCAAGAATGAAGGCGAGATAGACAACATCATGTGTTCCCAGTTACCATTTTCTTCTTTATCACACTTCCATTTGCTTTTACATGAGGAAAATTCTATAAAATATGCTTGGAAGCACTTCCAAGCAAAAATCCTAAATCTTCTAGACTTTGCTGTGTATTTGGGAGCCATGCACACCTCTTTCCATTGTTACTTTGTTAACTACTTATGCACTTACTCTTTCCAATCTTTTCCAACCTCCTCTGTTTGATTCCTGTACTTATCATGCAGTATTTCATATGCCCTGTGATGATGTGGGGTATTGCCAGTTATGCAGGAGAAGTGGGGCAATGGATGTGTAACATATATCAGCACAGCTAGATGGAATTTTGTAAAGAATTATAGGTCATTTGTGTATCAAACTGATTTGTAAAGATGCTTGTGTTAAAAATGCATTTGTAAAGTTGCTTGTGTTAAAACTGTATCAACAGTGTGTCCTGTGGGACAGAAAATAAATATATATGTATATCAGACTGTACTGTATTGTAACTGATTAAATGTATACATTTTAACAGAGAATACTGGAAGACAAGAGGTTAAGCTCAACTCCAGTTAACTAAGACATTAAATTACTTAATTTAGGCCATAAAGATTGCATCTTACAGTTCTGATTGCAGCCAGAGATGAAATTTCTGGGAAAACAAGTATAGGAAATCTTCTATATTGTCTTTAGCAGTGAATTGCTACTCTGGAAGGATAGAAGTTTGAAATTGTTTTATGACTTCCTGGAGCTGCAGTAGATCTTAGCAAGAGTGTGTGTGTGTGTGTGTGTGTGTGTGTGTGTGTGTGTGTGTGTGTGTGTGTGTGTGTGTGTGTGTGTGTGTGTGTGTGTGTGTGTGTGTGTGTGTATTATTGACACGTGCTAAATCCTGACCGCTTCTAGCCAAGAGGGGTGGCTTGGGAACCAGAAGTCAAATGGCCAGATGTATGTGATGTCATTCTGTAATCCATCACTAAAAATGACATTTTAATCCTAGGTGAGATTGAAGTCTCATTGCACTCTGTTTTTGAAACCTGACAAGAAAAGACCATTCACCTGCTTCATCTTGCCTTGCTCTAGTAAGTTGTCAGGGAATAGTAATTCTTTATATCAGTCAGGAAAATATAGCGAGATTAGTTAAGTACTGTTTTTCTGCGTCTATGTAAATCTATTCATCTGTGTTATTTTAATATTTCCTGTGAATGAAACTCTGGTGTTTACTATAAATAGATGTTTAGTATTTTCATGTTCTTTTCTTATTTATTATTAAATATATTTAAACTTTTCATTGTGGCTGGACTTTTAGAGAATATTTTAATCTCATAGTACTTGTATATATTTGGTGACAGCTCTGGCCACTCCTGAAAGCCCTGCCATTGGTCAAACTATCATTTGTATTAATATTAATTTCACTCAGTATAATTGGGTACCCCTGCTAGAGCCTTAGAATATCTGGCTTTGGAGTGTCTGGTGGTGGTATGACTACTTCTACTCTGGGCAGAAGGGGGCATAGCTAGTAAATCTGTGCCAGCCTTTCTCAGATGTGTGTGTGCGTGTGTGTGTGTGTGTGTGTGTGTGTGTGTGTGTGTGTGTGTGTGTGTGTGTGTGTGTGTGTGTGTAAATCAAATCTCAGAGTGTGTGTCAGCTGTTTGGAGCAGGGACACAAAACACTGGTTTCACAGAGAGGGTGCTAGAGAACTTAGCTTGGACACACAATTCTGTCTGTGCCAGTGGGGAGTCTTGTTGGACACCTGGAGGGAGACAGAGAAATTCAGACCCCAAACTAAGTATGTTCCCCATCCGCTCTTAAGGGAAGTTGTGCTTGATGCAGAGAGCTGCATCTGAAAATACTGGGTGTGTTAATTTTTGTTCCAAGTGAACATCCCTCTCCAGCACCAGTGGTGAGGATTCAGGCTCCTTGATTACTGCCCCACAGTGGGGAAGTCACATGCCCTATTAATTATCTCTTTTTAATAGCAACTTCTGTTCTAGATTCAACTAAAACCTCTACCGGAACAGGTCTTAAACTTAGGATTCACAAATCCTTTCTGTTTGCCTATAATCTGATATCAATCTCTGACAGGGAAGGCAGTCTCTAGCCTGCAGTCCAAATGTCTTCTTAGCCTTTTCTCATTCTATTACCTTTCCTCCTGTAGTTATTTGCTCCCAATACCTTGGTGCCTTTGCCAGTTTTCTCCACTAAATTTCAGCCCCCTCTTGCCAAACCTCTGTACCCTAACTGCAGTAATCTTTAATGGTAGAATCATCTCTTCCCTCCATTCTCATGTTACTTTTTAGAATGCTGTCTTCTATTTTATCAATATAATATTCTGCATGGTTATTATTCTCCTTAAGTATCTGCACGCAAAACCCCACTCTCTCCTTATTTGTTGAATTTCCCCCTGCTTCATCATCATTCCTTTCCACTTTAAATTATAGCTTTCAGCTTGTGTTATGTATAAGAACCTTACCTCAGAGGCTCTAAATTATCCCTTCAAATCAGGTAATCCTAAGCCACTTTGCTCTGTTGGAAGGATCAACTTATCCCACTTGATCATTGCTCTCTTCTATTCCCAGATACGATCCTTCATCTCTTCATTACTGTCCACAACTTCTCTTCTGGTTAATAAAAATATGCCTGACCTGTATATAAAACTTAAGGGACTAAAAACATTTTTACTGCTTGTATCTTGCTATCCACATTCACAAATGCAAGCTTCAGTTTCTCAGTTTTTGTATCATCTTTTGTTTAGTCTCTTCCCACTTATCCTTAGTTGCCATAATAGAATCTTTTTAAACCCATACTCATAAATAAGTAATTTTATCGTGTCCCTATAAATATAGCTATTGCTGAAACAGTTCATGTGTGGGGGCATAGTTTACAGCCTTTGTTTTGTCTTCATTAATGTTATATCCTGAATAAAACTGAAACCATCTCAGAATGTTCCACTGCACTGAGATATCCTTTTCTGTTTTTATCGAGTACAAAATAATATTGTCTACAAATAAAGCCAACTTTTCTTGATTACCATACCAATTATATCCCTGAATGTCTGAGTCCCTTATTTTCTTTGCCAATAATTCTAAATATAACACAAATAACAAATGGGAAAGAGGATATCCTTGTCTGGTTCCTCTGTTCAGAGACAACTTAATCAGAGAAGAACCCTCCCACTTTAATTTCTGCTTCCTATTCCTCATACATCCTCCTAATTAACCTTCTTATTGCATCAGTGAATGCAAATGCTTCCATTGCCATACTCATAAAATCCCACCTTAGTCTGTTGAAAGCTTTCTCTGCATCAAGACCCACCAACAGTGGTATTTTACTTACATTTTGCCTCCCTCTGGATCATCATTGTTCTATTAATGTTGTCAAATGTTTTGTCTCCCCTCCATAAAACTAAACTGATCCATATCTATCAATTTTTGCGACATCTTTGCCATTCCTTTAACCATTATATACATAAACACTTTATAATCATGATTTAAAACTGAAATGAGCCTATAAAAAGCCAGGTCTGAAGGTTTTTCACAGTCCTTGGGTATTACAGCCACCACAGCTTTTTTTCAGGATGTTGGAGCCACCCCTCATTTTAAAATACTGTTAAACAAAACCCTCTAGATCTTTACCACTTTCTTCCTTCTCAGTTTTCAAATTTCCACAGGAGTACCATATATTCCTGGTGACTTTCCTGCAGATTGGTTATGCATCACCATTTTTATCTCATCTCCTCCTATCTTAAGTGTTAATTGCAGAGACTCATCTAACTGTAACCTTGGCATATTTAAGTCTGCCAAAATATTTCCATTTGTGCTTTTTCTTGATTTGCCCACTTCTCTGCTTTATTAAAAAATTATATAAAATTTCTAATTTATCTTTAATATTTCCACAAGACCTCTGGTTATTTTTCTTGTTATAGACTCACTAGGTTTGGCAACAACCATCTCTACTTTCTGTTGCCCAAGCCATTGTGCAAACAGTTTTTATATTCTGGAGTTATTATCAAAAACAGTTGCCTCTTCTTGCTCCACCAGCCCTTCTAAATAAATAATTATTATTATTCTTAACCATGTCTCTTTCTTTTATTTCTACCCCATTTTAAACTCCACTTTCATTTTATCCCACTCACAACCTATAACTTCTGAAGAACCTTCCATTTTTCCTAATGACTCTTAAATAATTTCCATTAACCATTCCTTAAATTCCTCTCCTTTTAACAGGTAGCTGGGGAAGTGCCAGTCTCTCATTTTTACTTCATTACCCTGCATTTTATCTTGGTTGTTATTGGAGCAGGATCTTAAATAGTTATTGGATGTTTGTTGAAGTTTTCAATTAAATGCACATGTTCCTGTCAAATGTATCTTCTGTTTAGTTGAACCCAGTTATTGCACCTTGGGGAATAATATGCATATTCTCTCAGAGTTTCTACTACTGAATTTGTCTTCCATACCCATGACATCTACCCCCTTTTGTTACATTTAACCTTCCATGTTCCCTAGATACAGCTTCAGTGTTGCAAATCTAGTTCCCCTTCCCACCTATAAGTAATATTCCTCACTCTAAGCTGATTATTTCTGCAATGTTCTTAAGCTCCATAATGTGAGTTTTGGGCAGACTATAAATACATGCCAGCATAATCCTCCTCTCTTGACAATAGATCCTTACTACCAGAAATCTACCATTACCCTTTTTTCTCATTTATCATTATTGGAGCTTTTCTAGCAATTACTATAAATATTTCCCTTTTCCTTTCTCCCTCATATTCTGCTAAATATCCATCCTGAAATCATTTATCAAATTCACATGCTCAATTTTATCCAAATGTGCCTCCTGTAGCATCACTGTTTGCACTCTGCATTTAATATAATTCAGTACCCTTACCTTTTGTCTATATCTGTGAGGCCATTCACATTCCAAAATAATATGGTTTAGTCATTATGATAAATTATTATTCCCATGTATTATATAGGACAGCTTTTTTAAATGTCTATTTCCTGCTTTTGTGCTACATACACCCACTAATGTTTAGTAGGTTGATCCTTTACACAGTTGTTTCTTGTCATCTCCGTTTGAACCTATGTTACATTTTACCAGGCTTTTTGTTTTAATGAAAACCCTCAAACACACAAAACTATGTACAGCTTCAAATAATTAATTTTAACACTCTTGATAGGAACAATTGTCCCAAATAAACAGTTACATCCACATGCATTAAATAACCAAATATTAAGTTCATCCATGCTAAGACACACATTACTGCTTGTGATCCTACTTACACTAATTGCTGTCTGTTCTTGTCTTATCTTTATTCCCCTACCAGATGTAAGAAAAACAGCTTGCATGCTTTCAGGAAAAAAAAAATTAGTCTTACGAAAAAGTGCACTATCTTTAAATACAACTAAATAATACACTGTTCTAAGTAAACACATTATTTAGTTAACAGAAAAGCTGTCCCCTCTTATTCACTTCCAATAATGTCAAACTATTTTTACTGAGCTGCTTAATACTGTACCTTTGTTTACAGACAGAAATGTAAAATTACATTTCTCGACCTCTTAATCCATTACCTTTACCTATAGCATACATCTGAATTGTCCAGATTGTTGCCTCATATTTTTGGTTTGTTTCTCATGAAATTGCAGTTTTCATGCAAATCACTGGTAAATCATTAAGGATTGAAGTCAGAAAATAATAGTAAAAATCCAAATTTCAGATTTCATATTCTTCAAAAAATTCATGCTAATACAAAAACTGTTATTCTACTTTCCAAGTTTGTAAGAGCAATATTTCAGAATTGTCTCTATTTTTGGGCCTTTGTCTCCCAATTATTTATGGCTTTGTCCAGATTTCTTCCTGTAAGAGGTTAAGAGATATGATCTATAGTCACCTTGTTTCCATTACAACTTATTAACTTTCAAAGTGTTTTTGTCCAGTATTTCTTCTTTTTACATTGCAATATCTACATTTCTTAAAACTAAAAAAGAAAAAAAAAACGTGTTTACTTCAGTATCTTTATCAAATATGACTGAAAAGGCTTTACTATACATCATGCAATGTATATCAAAAAATGTTTCAAATACTGTTAAAAAGAAAAAATTATCTGACTTACACTTACCCACTCCCCTTCTACCTTCCAGTGTCCTTTCAAACATTAATGATATGAAGTGGGGCATATATCTGTCAGTCCCCCAACAAGTTTAACAAAGGCAACAAAAATTCAGTCTTTCTCAGCCACTTTTTCTTGTAAAGCCATATTACACAAATGTGATTCATGCTTTATAGTTTCACATTTATTCATTAATTTCTGTGTTTCTAGTCTTCTTCCTGTTCATTCCCATACTCCAACCACAGAATCTCAGGTTCAAATCCAAAGTACTGATTCTTCTAGTTAGTTCCTGTGATTTTTATTCAGTCTCTCAAGAATTTTCCTTTCGGACATTGGAAAAGATTTCACTAGCAAAGTCTGTCAATGAGCCTTGCCA
Source organism: Protopterus annectens (assembly GCF_019279795.1). Classification (NCBI taxonomy): domain Eukaryota; kingdom Metazoa; phylum Chordata; order Ceratodontiformes; family Protopteridae; genus Protopterus; species Protopterus annectens. The sequence continues at coordinate 1,449,271,905 of NC_056741.1, read as the reverse complement.
TCAGAAGAATGAGAAGTCACCTTCTGTCTGATGCCCCCCCCCCCCGGACAAATGGTTATATTCCCCCCCTTAGCCTGTTCTGCATGAAAAAAATGGGTACAGCAGCTTGAATCTCACACCTGCCTCTTGATATTCCCTGATTGCTGGGATAAATGTGCTTCTCTTTAGTCTGGTGTACAGTGAATAATCATTTTCACAAACATTCTCCGGGCTGCAAGTTTTAATACTTTGCCCTTCTGCCACAATTTTGGCAGGATCAATTCTTTCTGCTGGTATGATTTTATCTTTACTTATACAGGTCTTGTGTGCCTTCTGACAGCCAGGTTTGGAGCATAAACACAATATGCCCTTTCAATTAACAAAAGCTACTATGGAAAACCATCTAGTTATTTATTTGTGCTTTCATAAAATGCAGTTTATTCTAAAATATCAAGTTTCCTCTGTGTGCTCTGTGTTATCAAACAATTTTTGAAACCGCTCTTCTTGAGTGGATTCATACTCAGTTATCCTTTTCTTCATTTCACCCTCCGCTTTTTGCAGTTTTATCAGTTAATCTGAATAGCTGTTTAAAGGTTCTTCCATTTTGTCCAGCCTTTTGTTATTAGAGTTGGTATGTTCCTTCTAAGTTTCATTTATTTTAATGAGCTCTGAGCACATTTCATTTATTTTTTTTTCCTCTAAATTCCTGGAAGCAATCTCTTGCACCAAAGCTGGATCATAAACTGGTTTTTGATGAATAGCTGCAGGATTCTTCCCATTCACTGTGTTTTCTCTTCAACGCTTCTGTTTCATTTTCTTTCAGAACCTCTACGTTTCTTCTTTTCTGGCATCTAGGCAGTGCACTTACTAGCCAGTAACTAAATTTTACTAAGACAGAATTACTAGCCCTTATCCATCAGTTTCATTTTTCACACTAGGAAAGCTGAAATTCAGCTGTTGATCAGTTTGCAGCAATCGTGGAAAAGCCTAATCAAGACCATTTTGACTGGTGATCTAAAAATCCATGTTGAGAAGATGTGTAACCCCTGTAAAGGACCCCTGACACTCACTAAAAAGAGTCTGCAAAGATAAGCAAATCATGTAAAAAAATAAAATATGTGAAGGTCCTACAGTCTGCAGTGAGCTATCCTAGAGCTAAACACTTTGTGAATATCATTTGAGCTGTAGATACTGCAAAGGGTAATGCAGAGAACTGATAATGTGACCAGACACACAAAGTCTGATGAAACCTTTGAACTTTCTGTCAATGGGAATATAATGATAGGCATCTTTCAAGTCTAGAGTTACAAAGAAAAGCCTAAAATGAGGAATGAGAAATAACAGACTTTAAAGTTAGTATTTTGAACTAGGTGCACTGGCTCTATGACCCCCAAGTCAAGCATGCATCTTAAAACAAGAGGAAACAAGTCTGTCTGGTTTGGAAGGAACTCTCCAATGGGGGCTTATCTGTACAGAAATTGAAAGAAAGACAACTGATCCTATGAGGCCCAGGAAGAGTATTCTCATGGGTTGCAAGAAATTACTGGTCCATGATCAACTGACTAGTTCCTTCACAGAAGATAGCATCAAGCTGGCCAGATTGCAAAGGAACCTGACAAAGAAGCCCACCCATTCCTAAAGATTTACATCCCCACACAGCAGCCAGTCTCCCTTTCCTTCTCTTTCCATATTATTGTGTTTTGTTCAGTGTTTTCCCCTCTCTGCTCTAGTATTTATGAAGGAAAATGAGGAGACAGAAGGCACACTATTCATCCCATACCTCTGTTTTCCTTGTTATGATCTCACTGCTGTCTTTCAAGCAGTTCGGGTCTGTCCCTACCTCTCCTTTCACTTTTCTGCGATATACCAAACACAAAATCTTGTTGTCCTTGTTGACCTTTTCTATTAAATCCATTTGACTAGTGTCTTTGCTGCCCTCATTCCTGACCTTTTCTGTCAACTCATTTAACCTCTGTATTCTACTCTTCTTTACCTTTCCACCTAGGCCCTTCTACCTATTGTATATCCATCTTTTTCCCCAAATGTTGGTTTTACTTTCTTATGCAGCCAGTCTCCCTTTCCTTCTCTTTCTATATTATTGTGTTTTGTTCAGTGTTTTCCCCTCTCTGCTCTAGTATTTATGAAGGAAAATGAGGAGACAGAAGGCACACTATTCATCCCATACCTCTTTTTTCCTTGTTATGATCTCACTGCTGTCTTTCAAGCAGTTTGGGTCTGTCCCTACCTCTCCTTTCACTTTTCTGCAATATACCAAACACAAAATCTTGTTGTCCTTGTTGACCTTTTCTATTAAATCCATTTGACTAGTGTCTTTGCTGCCCTCATTCCTGACCTTTTCTGTCAACTCATTTAACCTCTGTATTCTAGTCTTCTTTACCTTTCCACCTAGGCCCTTCTACCTATTGTATATCCATCTTTTTCCCCAAATGTTGGTTTTACTTTCTTATGCAGCCAGTCTCCCTTTCCTTCTCTTTCTATATTATTGTGTTTTGTTCAGTGTTTTCCCCTCTCTGCTCTAGTATTTATGAAGGAAAATGAGGAGACAGAAGGCACACTATTCATCCCATACCTCTTTTTTCCTTGTTATGATCTCACTGCTGTCTTTCAAGCAGTGTGGGTCTGTCCCTACCTCTCCTTTCACTTTTCTGCAATATACCAAACACAAAATCTTGTTGTCCTTGTTGACCTTTTCTATTAAATCCATTTGACTAGTGTCTTTGCTGCCCTCATTCCTGACCTTTTCTGTCAACTCATTTAACCTCTGTATTCTACTCTTCTTTACCTTTCCACCTAGGCCCTTCTACCTATTGTATATCCATCTTTTTCCCCAAATGTTGGTTTTACTTTCTTATGCAGCCACGTTGACCTTCCTCTCTTCTTCCCTTTTGACTCCTTCTTTAAACCCAAGACAATATAGCCCTCAGTGTGCCAATGGCAATGCATTACTTACTTACCTCAGTTTGCCTTCAAACCTCTAACATATCTTTTACCCCTTACCCATCAACTCAGTACAAATTACTTGTCTGAAATAGTACACCATCATCTCCACTTTTGTATTCCTACTATTCTCACCCCCTCCCAGTTTAAACCACATAGGGACAAGACCTGACAGACAGCCCGCCTGCTACATATTGCCTTCAGTTGGTCATCATAGATTCTCTTTTGCCTTGATAAGGGCCACATCCAGTATTCAATCTATTGTAGTACAATCCTGCTCATTACCTAAAACAATCATGGCCCATGATTACAGTCAATTTCCACTGCCTCTTAGCCTGAAGCTTAAAATTTCCCACTCTGCTCCTAGAAGATTCAGGTTCCCTCCCCGAAAAGATCCTCTTCCTCCTACCCTTCTCTTTTGTTATTTCTCCCAGTCCTTCATCCTACTTCATTAATGTGCATAATGAACTATAAACTGCACTAATGAAGCAGCAGCCCCCCCTTCCCCACCCTTAACTGTCACAGTGCTTACATCATGTTCTGAAGTTTTCTGTTTTGTCCCCTTTCAAGTGTGTGTGTTCTCCGTAGTCTCTGACTTTGTTCTTGATGCCATCTTGTATGAGGATCAGTACATTTCCTCTGCCCCACCCCGCTCTGTTGTTTCTGAACAGTCTATCTAGGCACCTCCATATCTCACCCCCTCTTGTCACTGGCCCACATTTATAAGACGATCCTACAGTTGCCATGAATATATATATACACCATTATAGATTCTCTTTTGCCTTAATAAGGGCCACATCCAGTATTCAATCTATTGTAGTACAATCCTGCTCATTACCTAAAACAATCATGGCCCATGATTACAGTCAATTTCCACTGCCTCTTAGCCTGAAGCTTAAAATTTCCCACTCTGCTCCTAGAAGATTCAGGTTCCCTCCCCGAAAAGATCCTCTTCCTCCTACCCTTCTCTTTTGTTATTTCTCCCAGTCCTTCATCCTACTTCATTAATGTGCATAATGAACTATAAACTGCACTAATGAAGCAGCAGCCCCCCCCCTTCCCCACCCTTAACTGTCACAGTGCTTACATCATGTTCTGAAGTTTTCTGTTTTGTCCCCTTTCAAGTGTGTGTGTTCTCTGTAGTCTCTGACTTTGTTCTTGATGCCATCTTGTATGAAGATCAGTACACTTCCTCTGCCCCACCCCGCTCTGTTGTTTCTGAACAGTCTATCTAGGCACCTCCATATCTCATCCCCTCTTGTCACTGGCCCACATTTATAAGACACCAACAATGTCCACCATCCCCCTCTTGCATCACTGCTTGCAATTTCCCCAAGGCACTTTGTAATTCATAGCAGTACTACACAGACATGTTCTGCATCACCCATTTGTTTGCTCTGCTAAGTGTTCTATCATATTTCCCCATCTGTTTAATACCAGAGTGCCTTCCCACTCTTCTTCTTCTGTGATACCAATTCCCTCCTTCCAATTCATTTAAGAGTGTAACTATTAAGCTATGTTTTTTTTATTCCTGCTCTAATAACCACTGTCCCTTCTGGGATTAACACATCTGTACCATACTCCTACCAGTGTAAATCCCTTTTCTTTAGACCACTGCTGCAGTCATTAAGCCCTCTAATTCTGTCTCTTTCCTCACTGAGTTGGCTGCTGATAAAGCTAACAGTTCTGAAAAACACTACTTCCAACTACCCTGCCACCTTTCCAGTGTTTTGCAGACCATGCCTTTTGAATGCTGTCAGTGCTTAAAACTACTACAATGCACTCTCCCTTCAATCTGGATAACCTCACTGATCACTACCTTCCTTTCTTAATATGTTTGTGCCAAGATATATCAGAAGATGCCTCCATCCTTCCCTTTCTTGGTGATGAATCCTGGTCATCTTTTTCTATGCTTATGATGTACAACATCAAAGCTGGTTTCATTGTAATGTGGACTCTCCTGTCTCTCTTTCCAAGAATCTTAGTCCTTGATCATGATGACTGACTGTTCAAACATAACAGCTCTACTTCTCTGTTCCCAAACTGGCTTTCATCTCCTTAATATGCCATTACCCCCTAGCTACAACCCTCTCCACTCCAGTTCTACCACACATATTCCAACACTCTGTTTTGCCCTTTCCCCTCCCTTTTTTACATTTCTTCAAGCCCTATCTGCAGTTCTGTTCCTTTCACCATCTGTCTTTCCCCCTGACCAAATGCCTCTCCCTGACTACTTCCTTCCCACTCTGCTTGGGGTACTGTCTGTTGCAAGGCCACCTACATTTCGGTCTCATCTGCATCAGTTTTCACTACCTGTACCTCTTCAGTTCTCTTTGCCTTGTCTTTCATGGCCATTTCATACACTTTCTACTCAAGTCCAAGTGCCAATTCACCTGTCTGTACTCCTATAAGAAGTTCTGACAAAGTCATCCTACTCTCTGCCCTTCTCCCCCACCTCTTCCCATAACATTCTATCTGCAATCATCTCTCGAGTCCTATACTGACTTTTCTTTGCTTGCTGGCCATTCTACTACAGCTCTCAATTTCTCCTGCAAACTCCATATCTACTGCTGTGCCAAAGCTCCATTAATTAATATGCCATAAAATATATTTTTAAATGTCTAATGTCAACAGAACTAAATTACTTTACAATCAACTATTTAGCAGGGAACAAGAATATGAATTTCACACTGAAAGTTGTAAGTAGCTCTAAACTACCATAAAACCAACAAATATATACTGTAAACTAACAATTTCTTAGAAAGCAATTACTTCAACAGTTGATAAAATAGTTTAGTTAAAAAATATCAGCAAACATAAATCTAAGCAGAAAATAAAGGTGCTATAGGATGAAATGCTCACATCTCAGATGCAGTGCTTCTTGCTTTACCAGTAAGCCTCAAAAAGCTTCAGGTGTTATGTTCGTTTATGATACTTAAAGTATTTAGTGCTTTGAATTTTACGACAATATAAAACAAATTCATATAATGAAAGATAATCCAAATAAGGCAAATCACAAAATAATAATACAGGAGTTAATAAAAAAAGGTAAAGGAAAAAAATAGGCAAAAAAGCTAGATCTTTAGGAAGCTCTTGAAACGATACAACTGGGAAGAATCCCCAAAACACTAAGGTAGTAGGTTACAAAACCATAGATCCCAACAAGCAGGAAAACAAATACTACAGGACTTGAGGCATATCCTTGGATCCAGCAGCAGTTCCAAAATATCAGAACACAGATGACATAACGGCTCCTTCAGGATGTGTGGGGTACATCACACTTACGTGGGTAGTAGTCAAAAAGGGACTAGTACCAGTTCATTAACTTGGTTAACAAGCTCTTAATAAATATATTAGTTAATGTCAAAATGTAATACGTACCACAGCTGATCTATATAGTGATATGTAATTCAAAGTGCGGCTAGTGAATACTCCATTACTAGGCAGTAGAGATGTGCACTAGCTGCAACCAATCAAGTTCGAAGACCAGAAGCCACAGGTAGAAAGGATTAAATAAATCAGAACTGAATATACCAGAGCATGATCAACCACTGCCAAATCCTCAAACAAGAAAATTTGCTTAATGAGGACAAGAACTTTTAGAAGGAATCACAAGGACTTAACAGTAGACACCTGGTCCTTCCTTAAGAGTCTGTCAAAGGCTTAACAAGTTGATGCACTTTTTGCATAAAGTCAAGGCTGTTACCCCATAAATGATAGAGGTTCAAAGTTGGGAAGTTTGAATCCTAGAATGGGAAAAGCTGAACCATACTGATGGTCTTTGATATGTTGACTTTCAGGCAATTAAAAGACATCCACTAGTGGATACAGTCAGATCATCTACCAACAAATCCATGACTGATTCAGCATCCTGAATGAAGCACAGCTATAGGTCTGTGTTTTCAGCATAGCAATGATAAAGCAGGCCTCAGCTTCAAACTTCTGCAGGCAATATATACATAAATACAACAGGGATGAGGATGGAACCTTGCAAAACTCTAGAATCCAGAAGGCAGGGTAAAGAGAAGTCAATTCCTAAAAACATTCTCTGGGAGTGTCTAACTATAACTGCAAGACATCAGTAGTTGTGCAACAATTCCAGATGGATCCAATGATCAACCAAATCAAAGGTAGCTAAGAGATCAAGAAGAACCAAATACAGCTCATCAAAACTCTGTTAAACCATCTATGCATCATTAAGCCTGAAAAGTCAAATAAGCCCTTATGACAACTTTTCTATACAGGGGCCAAGCTTCTATACCCTGTGCATCAAGTTTGTACCCTGTACCCTAAATTAATATAAACAATTTTGAGGTTAGAAAAATTTGGGGTTAGTTAGAAAATTCTTTGATAGTCACCCTTTCGACTAGTCAGGATTGGCATTCTATGGACTACATAAAAGTAACTCACTTAATTAAGTAAAAAGAACACGAAAGTAGTTTTATTGATCTAGTACCATAAGGAGATCACCGAAAGCCATAGAGAGGGCTGCCAGAATACCATTCAGAGTCAGAAATCTGGACTGAAATGGATCATACATGTCATATTCCTTGAAAAGAGGTTCAGTTTGTATAAAAAGCACTTAAAATTTGAGATACGGTAATATTTATTTCTTCATCAAGATCTGAACTAGGCTTCCTAAGAACAGTGGTGAAAAAGATCAGATTATCAGTGTGGACTTGTTTACCTCTCTTCCCCAAACAACAGTCTAATCACAATTTAAAATTAAAACAAATTTGGAACAAATGGCTCGCTGAAAGCTGAAAATACAGGCACCAGAATTGTACTTAAAGGGATATTCCCTTAAAAACTTTTTTTAAAATCACTGCTTGTAGATTTAAAATCCAGTCCTTTTATTTATACATAAAATGAGTACTTTCTTTTTTATGTGAAACACTTCATCACATCCACATGTGGTATATAAAAGGGGGAAGAATTTAAAGGCAATGTTCGAAAAAGGGTTGAGCATACAACATGTATTTACTAACACCAACAACCCTGAAATGTTCAAGTATGGGAATTGCCCTCAATGTCAACATATTCTTGTTAATAAGGATTGCTTTATCTCCCACCATGAAATCACAATTAGAGGGCATTTCGACTGCAATACAAAATGGGTGGTATACTTTGCACTTTGCTCAGCATGTGCATGCTTTTACATTGGTAAGACAAAAAGGAGACTCAGGGAGAGAGTCTAGGAACATATTTATGACATTAAAAAACAGAAAAATACAAGTGCACTGTTTAAATATGTACAGCAAAACCCTACCCATTGTTTTAAATTCATCATACTCAAACAAATTGCAGACAATGAAAGAGGGGAACCTTGGACTTTAACCCTCGAAAAGCGTGAACTGTACTGGCAACTTTATTTGAATGCTAATCTCAAGCCAGGTTTAAATGAAAATGTATATTAAAACTAAGGGCTCAACAGAGATAGTAAATATGCAGAATCACCAAAAGCCAAAACCGTTATAGTCCACAACCAAAAAACCAGGAATCGAGATGTGTAATAAAACACAATATTCTGCTTTATTCAAACAGACATAAAATAAATTCTCCTAGTGCCTCAGCTAACAAACAGCCTTTACAAAGTAACTCCTATTCTAAAATGAACACCTTTATATACAAAACATTTATCCAATTAAACAATTAGCATTCCAAAGAGCTATCATAATAAAAACATTTCCAGTTGCATTCCTTGTTTAAGCCCCTTTGAGAAAGTGTATTTTATTTTAATATAAAAATGGATTCTTTGTTCCTTAGATAATACTTAACACTCTCCTCACTCAGAAAATTATTCTTGATTTGTTCCAAAACTGTAACTTGTAAACCCTTCAGGTCTCCTTCATGAAATTTATTAAAATGTTCTGCCACTGGGCTAGTTAGTTTATTATTTTTAACATCTCTCACATGCTCCTTAACTCTTACTGCTAAACTCCTTTTGCTTTCTCCAATATAATGTTTTCCACAGGGGCACCTAAGACCATAAATAATTCCTACACTCATAAAAGAATAGTGCCCCTGTTCTTGGAATTTCTTACCATTTATAGTTGGAAAAGTTCTAACTACATATTTACAAACTTAACCCTCGCAGGGGGCAGTAAATATATTTAAGTTGGTTTGATTGAGGAGCAACATTCAATGCTAAGTTTGAACTTACATTTATAAAAGATAACTTTTATAGGGTGGTGCTGGACTGGGTGCCATGGTGGGGCACCTGGAGCATGGTGGCTTACCCCAGATGAGAGTCAAACCTTGCACCTTTTGCTTGTGGGGTAGATACCTTGACTGCTAAGCAAACCTTATAACAGTGGTCTGATGAAGTTTTTCACATAAAAAGACGAAAGCTTTCATCATTTTATGTATAACTAAAAGGCTTGGATTTTAAATCTATGAGCAGGGATTTAAAATATTTTTTTAAGGTAATTTTCCTTTAAGTACAATTCTGGTGCCTATATTTCCAGCTTTCAGCAAGCCGTTTGGTTCCAGGTTTGTTTTTACCCCCCCCCCCAACCCAATTCAAGAGAGGAAGTGATGGTTTGATAAAGAATAGGATGCAGGAACTCCTGATAAAACATAAATAAATTGACAGGATAAGACTCAAGATCACAAGAAGCCTGGCACATATTTGAAATCAAGTTTAGGAAATCATGGTAATCAGGCAAAACAAACTCATCCCAACAGCAAAGACATAACTTTCAGCTAGATCATGGCCATTCCTCAAGAGTGTGCCAAGAGACTTGCCTGATCTGATCAAAACCTGCTTGGGTATGGGTAGCCAAGTAACAAGCTCATTTCCCTCTAAATGGCAACAAAGGCACCATTCAGAAAAGTTTAGTCAGTCTATTCAACTTGATATAAACTTCTTTAGACAAAATGCTGATAATTTCAGGGAAATTTCCAGCTGGTACTGAGCATAATATTTACCCTCAGGTAGAAGAGTTCAACATCATCCATCTGAAGCAGAGTTTTTCCCTAACCCAATTCAATTGTAACTTGGACAACTGGATAGGGAACAGGAAATCCATCCCTGCTTTGGCACCTATGTCTCAAATGGACACAGCCAGCCTGTAAATGTTTCATTTCCCAGGTCCCTGCTTGTAAATGTTTCATCTCTCAAACCCCTGCTTACACCTATCAATGGTGCAAGAACTTGTCAGGAATTTGGGATGCATGGCTAGGCTTAAAAAAAGGCCCACATTGTTGTTAGCATAGTGCAAACCTATGAGCCATCTGTTTAATGTTTAAAACTACTAGTCTTGGTATGGCTCATGACCCACTAAGGGCACTGAGCATGCATGACATGGAGCCACAGCTGCATACACTGCAAACAGACTTAAACTTCAAGAAAGTTGCTTTGCTTTTAAGATAGACTTTATTCCTAACTATAGCAAATACACAGAACTTCTAAAAATGCAATAAATTGGATTTACAAATAACAATAAAATACTTACCACCATCAATGTTTCCATGTCATCCCTAGTGATCATTCTGTACTTCAAGAGAGTGTCTGTCCCACTCAAACTTCAAAAGTTAACTTCCTGTAGCAATGTGTTCAAAATTCTTTCATAGTCTTCTACCATAACAGTAGAACTGATACTGATAAATCTGCACTGTTTAGAGAAACAGCTGGGAAATATACCTGTTGCGTACCCAGGCTATATGCCTGCAAATAGGTTCATAGGCTCATAGGTAGGTTAAAAGGCTATCGGCCCAAGGGCCTAAATAAGCCTAGCCAACAAGGTTCCCTGGCTTATGCCACCCAAGAAAGTTAATTTTCTGTGTCCCTGTCGAGCAGAGCCACAGAAGTGATCCCCTGGGTGTATTTTCCATTTCCCATCCACTCATCAATATTTTTCTTGAAGAGTGCTAATGAGGAACTTTGCTTGACATAGAAGGGTAGCTTGTTCCAGAGTATAGAAAGTCTCTGGGACAGGAATCTATCCCTCCAGCATGTCCTACTTATTGTGGTGACAAGGTTTACGTCCCTAGAGCATGTAGCTCAGAGGGGTTGGGATTTCTTTAGGTGTAGCATGTCCAACAGCTCTGGGTTTAACATAGCTTAATATGTTAGGCAGAGATCTCCTCAAAGTAGGCGATATGATACAGAGTAAAGCTGGAGTTTTTTTAAATGGTCAGTGTAGGGCATCTGTTTGAGGCCAGTAATCCTCTTTGTGAGGTACTTCTGTGACCTTCCCAGCAGCTGCAGATATCTTGTGAGGTACATTCCAACAGGGATGTTGTACTCTATAATGGGTCTAATGAGTGCCGAGTAGAGGGGAAGACTTCTTTTTTCCTGGATGAGATCCCTTCTGTGATGAGGTGTGCCACATAGGATTTCCTGACTACTGTGGCGATGTGATTATCAAAGGAGAGACTCCTGTCCACCTTGGTCCCAAGGTCTCTTATCACACATTCGGCGTTAAGCAGACTGCCGTTTATGTGGTAGTTCAAGGATACAGAGTTTTTACCAAAGGGGATGACAATGCACTTTTTGGCATTGAGCTTGAGGCCATGCCTCTGACACCAGACATCTATCTCAGTGAGGTCCTTCTGTAGGATATCCACATCATTTGGGGATTTGACTATGGCTCCTAGTTTGCAGTCATCTACGAACTTTGTTAGCCAGAGGCCTTCTGTGTTAGCCTATACTTCAAAGAAGTAGATACCAAACAGGAGAGGTCCCAGGACTAAACCCTGTTGTACTCCAATTGTCACTGGTTTGAAGTCAGATTTGGAGTATGCAACTTTTACAGCGTGGGTTCTGTCAGTGAGCCAGCTGGCAACCCATCTTGTGATGTAGAAATTTATACTTAGTTTAGTGAGTTTAGCTATAATTCCAGAATGGGGGATGGTGTCGAAAGCCTTGACGAGGTCAAGATAGGCCGTGTGAACCACCTTACCCTCATCTACGGCTTTGGTGACTGCCTCAAAGAAGTCAATCAGGTTCAGAAGGCATGATCTGCCTTTCACAAACCCAAACTGGGTGGGGTCCAGAGTTTGGAGGTTATCAATGTCTTTGTTTATGACTTCCATGATGATATGTTCCATGGCCTTGCAGACCAGGCTCGTCAGGCTAATAGGGCGATAACTCCCAGTATCAGTGGTAGCTCCCCTTTGTTGAGTGGGATAACTGTTGCTGTGTGCCATTCAGTGGGCACAAAGCCTGACGTGAGACTATGATTGAACATGGTTGCTTAGGTGGGGAGCCAGTTTGTTCTGAAGTTCGTGTAAAACGCAGCCTGGGATGTTGTCCGGTCCCATGGATGCTGTGTTTTTGGTTTTAGAGAGTGCAGCTTCTACCAGCATAGATGTGATTACAGGGACTCTGCATTCTTCCTGTATAGATATGGGCCCTTTAGGGGGTGAGGGGGGGGGTAAAGTTAGCACTGAACCTATCTGCCAGGATGTTGGCAATATCAGTTGGCTCTATAATTTTCGTGCCGTTGTGCTGTAACTCAGAGCAGATCTAGGTGTTGCCATTCAGATTCTTGACATAGCTATAGAATGCTTTGTGGTTGCCCTTAGAATCAGTGGCGATTTTGTTTTCGTAGCTAGCTTTGGAGGATCTTATAAGGGATCTCAGCTTCTTACTGAGGCTGACCAGGGAGCTCCTCCACTCATGGGATTTTACTCTCTTTTGCAACCATTTCTTCCTTCTGTTGTAGAGTTTGTTTATGGCACAGGACCACTAGATTGGCTTCCTTTTTTTGGAAGATAGCTTCTTGGTTCTGTTTGGGATAGCACGATCCATGCACTTGTGTAAGTGCTTATAGAGTGTATTTGTGTAGGATTCAGCAGTCGTAGCTATATTGATCATCTGCATGGGTGTCATGAAGTTCGCCACTTCTGTCTAAAGAAGCATGAAGTTGGCTTTGGAGAAAGTTTTTACCATGGTTTCCTTAATAGTGGGTGGGGGCGGGATGCGGATATCTAGGGTGATTAGCTTATGGTCGAATCTGACCAATGAGGAGTTGACCATGTGTGGAACACCGGTCACTCATGTTGGTAATGACTAGGTCTAGGATATTCACAAAAGATATATATGGATCAGGCAGCACACTTTAAACTAAGACTACTCGATTTATTAAATCCACGGCAAATTGGAATAATGTAACTACAGTCACAAGTATAAATATGAAGCGCTTTTCATCTGGTATGCTATCCAGACTTCATCAGATACAATTATCTCTACAACAAGTCTTCCTTATAAACCCTTTTCAAACCAAGTCACATGACTCCCAGACCATTAAGTAAAACAATTAAATCAATTAAAACAATTACTTCCATTAGTTAACCCATTTTTTTGCCCTCACTTTAGTTGTCATCATTTAAGTCCCATGTCTAATGTGTGTAGTTGCATCAACTACATATTAAAACAAACATATAACCATATATGTATATATAAAAATATGAATATAAATGTATGAATATAAAACATGGAAAAAAGACATAAAGTACCATATATAAAAAAAAAAAAAAAATATATATATATATATATATATATATATATATATATATATATATATATATAAACTACACTAAGTTTTCTAAAAATAAACTTAATGGACCACACCTTTCATTTTCATGTGTCCAAGTGTAGTCAATCACTCTAAATTTAAATGAGTGGTTGGGGTATTCCACACACAGTGTCTATCCAGGGCATTATCTTGTTTTTGTTTATTTATAGCATATACATGCTCATATATTCTATCACTTAACCTACGGTCTGTTTTTCCAATGTAAAAAGCTGGACATACATGGCACTGGGCCAGGTAAATAATGGATTTCGAGTTACAATTATACAACTTGAACTGCTATGGTAACTTAGATTAGACTCTTGTCACCCACCAGGTTTAAATGAGATCTATTTGATCACTTGCATATTAAAACTTAAAAGCTTGATGAGATAAACGTTAGACAGTGTAGTTTACATACATACATATATATATATATATATATATATATGTCTTAACCTAAGTAAAATTAAATGTGATTTATTATTTTTTATATATGGTACTTTATATGTCTTTTTTACATGTTTTATATTCATATATTTATATTCATATTTTAATATATACACATATGGTTATATGTTTGCTTTAATATGTAGCTGATGCAACTACACACATTAGACATGGGACTTAAATAATGACAACTAAAGTGAGGGCAAAAAATGGGTTAACTAATGGAAGTAATTGTTTTACTTAATGGTCTGGGAGTCATGTGACTTGGTTTGAAAAGGGTTTATAAGGAAGACGTGCTGTAGAGTTAATTGTATCTGATGAAGTCTGGATAGCATACCAGACGAAAAGCGCTTCATACTTATACTTCTGACTGTAGTTACATTATTCCAATTTGCCGTGGATTTAATAAATTGAGTGGTCTTAGTTTAAAGCATGCTGCCTGATCCATATATATCTTTTGTGGTTTTCAGTTTGTACAGTTTTCTTTGTGGTACGTAGGTCTAGGATATTGTTGCCCCTGGTGGGGGTGAGGATAAGTTGATCCAGGGCATTGGAATTTATGAATTCCAGAAAGCGTTGTGTGAAGGAGTTGGTACATGAGTTGTTTTCCCAGTTAATGGTGGGGTAGTTGAAATCGTCCATTATTAGGGTGTTTGGTGCAACCCTAATATTTTCCAGTATATCAAGAAAAGAGGAGTGGGAATCCTGGGGCATGGTGGGGGATCTGCAGCAAGCTACAATTTGGATTGCAGGTTTGCCCAGAGTTAGTTGCACTTGGATAACCTCAGATGCATTATGCTGCACAACTAGCCTGGAAGTGTGGATATCCTTAATGAATATGACCACACCTCTGCCTTTGGTGTTCTGGTCCAGGTTAGATGGCTGAAAAGTGTGGTATGAGTTATAGCCTGGTAATGCAGGGTGCTCTCTAGAGCCTTGAACCAGGTCTCAGTCACTGCACAGATATCAATGTTCTCAATTTTAAGGAGTGCCTTGTGTGAGTGCATTTTGAGATTTAGACTTCTAGCATCGAGTAGCATTACCCTCAGTTTTTGCTTGCCTGTTCCTGTTATGGTGGTGAATTTGTCATTTGAACCTTGCCTAAAAAAGGCACTATAGGTGCGGCAAGACCCTTAGTCAGTATCCAGAATCCCAGGGGCGACAGGTGCAGGCCATCTCTGGCAAAGCATCATGGTCTGACGACCATGTCGTCCCAGGCAGACAGATACTGGATCCCCTTAGAATGACACCAGAAGCGTAGCCAATTGTTGAAGCCAATCATTTTGTCCTTGTATTGCGGTATTATTCTGGGCGATGGCAGGATGCTACTCAGGGCTAGGGTAATACCTGCCTAGGCTACAAGATTGGAGAGCTCTTCCATGTCTCTTTTCATGTAGTTCAGGAAGGTACGACTCAGGTCATTCATACCAACATGGACAATGACACAGTCATATTTGTACTTGTTGTGAAGTGACCTGAGTGCATGGATTATGTGGCAGATCCTGGCAACCGACAGTAACCTTCTCCTTGTTTAGCCTGGTGAGTGGGACATCAGTGTGCCCCAACTATAGAGTCACCTATGACTAGTGTGTTGGGTACGTTGTTTTGCCTTATGAGCTGTGGTTTATTGGCACACAGAGCCTGTGGGCTATGTGTTATTTAGGTTGTGTTGGGGAGTGTGGAGGTTGCTTGCATTTCTGCTTTGCAGGTCTCTGTTGCTTGAATGAATTATTATTGAGAGCCTGTGCGAAGGTTTTTGTGTTTCTATGTGTGGATTTTGGTGGTGTAGGTTTAGTGGGACTATGTGATGAGTGTGCTGTGGTGTAAGTGTTTACCTTCTCCTCTTGACTGTCAAGTTCAGCCTTGGTTGGAGAGAGCTTTATCTCCAGTTTGGCAAGATAAGTGCATTTCTCACAGGTTGTGGTGTTGGGTGGTAGGAGGAGAGGGTTCTCTGTGTACATGAGGCAATTGCTACATTGCCCCAAGATGTCTAGATTCATCAGATTGACAGGAGAGAACACTGGGAGCTGACTCTTGGACATGCCTGAATAAAAAACTACTTTCCTTTAGACAAGTGAGGAAAGTGAGAGTTGTTTTTCTCTAAACAAGTGAGGAAAGTAAGTACAAAAACTGTTTTCCTCTAGGTAAAGAGGAAGACTGAGTGCTGTAGTAATTTTAGCTTACTTAGCACTAACAACAAGTTCTGAACACGTGCTGAGCATGAATAAGCAAATTCAAGTGCTAAAACTAAGAATCTATACATGGATCTTGTGGTAGATAGGCTACCTAGTGCTTACCACTCCCACTGATAAGCTAGTAGGCTTCCCTCTAACACAGAAAGGCTTGGGGGCTCAGAAGCTTGCAAACAGTCCTAGATACAGCATATCTGTATCTGGACTAGACTAGTTACAGGAAAGGTGGGAAACAACTACAAATGCAGGCTTTTAAACCCAGAAAGTTGAAAGAGATTTTGATCAGTGTACTACCCCAGTACACAAACAAAATAAAAAAAAAACTTACCTTGTGCCTTCTATAATCCGTAATACTAGCAAGGCAAAGACTGACATTAACATTTTTTGTAAAGATGGTCTTAGTTATGGGAATGTTTAAAGTGAGTGATCAAAGCATTTAAATATTGCATGTATATCAGCACATCGGCAAAATCACCAAGTTGCACAATTGATTTTATGTATAGCTGCTGTGGTCAAGACAAGGCTACAGAAAGCAAAGTTGTGAAGTACATTGAATAAACTGTTTTGCACTTGGTATTATATCAACATCTAGCTGGGCAATTATTGTTTATAAACCTACAGAGCAAAACACAAAATTGAACAGATGACCTAGACGTGCCTACCTAAACCCGAAAGACCTCCTAGATGAAGTACACATAACAAATACCCTTAGCAACCCCAGATGCACTCTTTCAAAACAACACCCACATCAACACACAGAGCTACGTCATGAAGCCTCTACTTCTAAGCCCATAAGGCAAGCCACCACACAGTCCAACATTCTGGTCAATGGAAACTCCATCGTGAGACACAGTGATGTCTCTCTCACCAAGCTGAGTAAGGAGAAAGTCATGGTCAGCTGCTTATCAGGGGCTAGGATCTGCCACATTATGCACACACTTGGGTCACTGGACCACAAGCACCAGTATGACTCAGTCATAGTCTATTTTGGTGTAAATGACCTGAGATATACCTCCCTAGACTATATGAAGAGACACATCATGGAGCTCTTGGAATATGTGTCCCAGGCTGGTATAAGTCTAGCAATGAGCAGCATTTTACCTTCTCAAAGGATGATGCCATGATATAAACAAAAGATGACTGACTTTAATAATTGGATTAGCTTCTGGTGTCATTCTAAGGGGTGCAATATTTGTCAGCATGGAATGAGATGGTCAACAGACCATGCTGCTTTGCCAGGGATGGTCTGCACCTCTTCCCCCTAAGCTTTTAAATATTAGCTAAACCACTGTCTTTCCGTGTAGTGCCTTTTTTAGGCAATGCCAAACTGAAAGTACTTCTGACATAAATCAAAAATCAAGAAAATCTAAAGGTATTACTGCTCAATGCTAGGAGTCTTTTTTTTTAAACTCCACTCCCTTGAAGCTCTCTTCACTCTAGAGAATGCAGACATCTGTGCGGTCACTGATGTCACTCGTCCAGTCAGGATAAAACAGGCAAAAGGTTGTGGGTTTGGTTCAAGCAGCTTTATTATATACAAACATATCAGGACTGAGGCTTAGTAACTTAAACTTAAATAAACTTATAAACAGACTGACTACTGCACTCATACATGTTAACACTCTGGCTGTTCTCTCAAAATGGCACTGCTGCTTGCACATGCTCTCTATGCGCACATGCCCTCACTTTGAAATGCTTCTTAAAGTTACAACACATGCTCTGTTCTACAACTGAGACATGGTTTAAAGCTACGGAGAGCAAACCAACAGTGCAAGGTGTGACGCCCCATCACTGTCAATAGTAATCAAGGAGCCTCAATCCTCACACTGGCAATAGTGGGAGATGTACATTGGGAGGATGACAGGTACACACACTATTTATAGATGTAGCTCTCTGCATCAACTGCAATTTCCCTTAAGAGATCACAGAGACCACAGTCAGTCCAGGGCTGGTTTCTCCCTCTTTCTCCAGATCCCCAATAAGAATCCCCACTGGCACAGCTATAGGGTTGAGATCTCAGCTAAGTGGCTAAGCCAAAACCTCCAGCACCCTCTCTGTCCAGACAGTGCTTCATGTCCCTGTCCAAACAGCGGACACAAACACACACCTGGGAAAGGTTGGCACAGGTTAACTAGCTATCCCCCCTTTTGCCCAGACTATAAGGTAGTTATCACTGCCACCAGCCACACCCATATCAGCTACTATAAGGCCCTTAACAAAGAGTGTCCAATCTTACTGTGTAATGTTACTATCAATATAAATGGTAGTTTGACCAGCAGGAAGGTTATTAGGAGTGGCCCTCAGTGTCACCACATAAATATGCAAGTACTCTCAGAACTTAAATATGTCTCTCAAACATCAGCCGTAATGAAAGGTTTAAATATAGTTAATAAATAATAAAAGAACAAAAAATACTCAGTATATAATCATAGTAACAGAGTTCAAAATCACAGGAAATCTTTAAAACATTGCAGGACATTATCAAATAAATAAAGAAATCAACTAAATTAACCTTTGGTATATTCCTGACTATATCTAGAGAATTACTATATCCTAGTTAACTTACAGAGCAAGCAAGGCAGATGTTGTGAGTGAGTCTTCCAGCTGATGTTGTCAATTCAAAGAAAAATACAGAATACTCATTCTCCCTCAGAGAGCTCTTAAATTACTATCTCAAATATTACTGCTGGAATAGCTTGCAGGATGACATCACTTCTTGTCATCGTACTCTACCCAGGTGAAAAACAACCATTGATGCAGCTGGTAGCATTTAACATCTACCTGTGAAAAGACAAACAAAGGTTTTTCTTAGATCTAAGGTAGATCCTTGAAGTCATAAAACAATAAAAACACTTCCAAGACAATACAGTGAACATCTTGCTCTAGACATTGTGTCTGTTAGCACACTGAAACTGAAAGATAACATCCTTTTTTTATGGTGTAGCTATAAAGTAATTTAATTTCAACTATTTTTTCTGAAGTTTTGCAAGTTAACCTTCTGTATTCCACTTTCCCCTATTAAAATATATACATCTAAACAGTTACAATAGCGCATGTACATTTCTGTTCTGTTCCAGTAGGGTAGACTGTGGATACATTTTTAAAGCTCAGTACTTTACAACCCTTTTCAACACACACTTCTGTACCAGCAGTTTGATATACATATAACATACAGTTCTAATACATTTGCAACTCAAGCATATGAATCATGTGGATATTCACAAATTATATATAATTATTTACAAAATTCCAGATAGCTGGGCTGGCAGTATCTCCTTTCCTGACACAAGGTTATAATGCCTTCCACACATTTAGACCAGCAGCTACATAGATAGGGATTAAAGGTGGAAGTGTCTCAATTTACATAAAAATAAATATACTTCAAGTCTGGTCAAACAGGACAATGCACTTCAGCTACTCAATGTTCAAATTACCATAGGCAAAATCCAATGCACTTCCTTGCAAGCTGCATGTCCACCTCTATGACTCAGGAAACCCATACCATGTTTTTAAACTTATTAGAAACATTCACCATCCAGCTCAATACCAAATTATGGGCGACTTTAATTACCCCACTGTGACACCCATGCCTTGGCCCAGCAATCAAGGAGCCTCAATCCTCACCACTAACACCAGAGAGGGCGTCTCATATATGAGGAAAGGATAACAAATACAGTAAAGTGCAATTCCCCTAAGAGCACACATAGTTCACAGTCAGTCCGGGGCTGGTCACTCCCTTGCTCCCCAGGTCCCCAACAAGACTCCCCACTGGTACAGCTTTAGGATCCAGATCTCAGCCTAGTGGGCAAGCTAAAATCTCCAGCAACTTCTCTGTCCAACCAGTGCTTCGTGTCCCTGCCCAAGTAGCTGACACACACACACTTTGAGATAAGAGTTTACGCAACCACACAGACACTTCTGGGGAATGCTGGCACAGGTTCTCCAGCTGTGCCCCTTTTTACCCAGACTATACTGTAGTACCAGCTGCCACCACCCACTAATAATCAGTAGCTACTCAAAGGCCCTTAAAAGGTGTCCAATTATTACTGTGCAATATTATTATCCAATTGGTAGATGTGACTAAACAGTCTCAAAGCTTATTAGAGTGACTTGGACAGTAAACTCTATAAATATGCAATGTACTCCAGAGCTTAACTTATCTCTACACAAACCAACCAAAGTTAAAAGGTTTTAAAATATTTAATAATGAATAATTAAAACCACAAGACAATACTTTCTACTACACAGTCAGTGCTAGTCAAGAGTTCAGAGATCACACAGAAATACTTAAAATAAATAAGTAGTACAGTTCTGACGTCACAGAAAAACACTTAGTCTAATCTTTATAGCTTCTAGCTATCTACAAGAAAACACACTTCTAAAACAACTTACATAAGACAACAGGCAGAGTGCTGAGTTGGATGTTCAGACAAAAATGCTCAATAATCTCTGGTTCTCACTGTTTAAATTGAAACTGCAGTTCTGATAAAACATTACATCATTTCACACTTTCCTGGTGTTACCAGGCTGACAGAAACTGCATTTACATTCTTTTACACTTAGAGCAATAAAGGACATTCCACATGTAAATTCTGGTCATTAACTTTAGCCTTAAAACAACAGGCAGGAAGCCTTCATCTAGCCCGGCCAGAGCCGAATTGTAAAACATCAAAGGCAGTGATGAAATAATTTTAATTTCAAAGGACCAACAATAAATGCTTGACTTAGCTTTCTTTACAACAGATGGCAATGTTGCCACATTGTTTTAAGTTCAACATTCATATTTACAAATGACAGAATTATCTGCACAATTCTATCTGGCTAGGCTGGCAGTCTTCACCCATCTCTATCAGTCTTCACACTCACTATTAAGTGTGAATCCTATATGACAGCAAACATACAGGCACAGTTATTCCTGGATTTTATAAACACAAACTCCCTGGATAAGACTGTCAAATACAACAAACAGGGGTGCAGTCATACTGGATCTGGTCCTCACTAATATGGGAGACTGCGGCAGATTCCCTAGGGTAATGTCTTCTCTGGTAAAGTCAGACCACAAAATGGTCTTCTTTGAAGTAAAAATAAAACTTGGACCCCCACCTAACCCTTTAATATTTGGGAACTACTCTAAGGCTAATTTCCTGCTATTAAGTAATAATCTGGCAAAATTTCAAGCCCCCATAAACCCTGAGAACACTGCTACCTATGCAAAACTGTTCACAGAAATCCTATACAAGCATTGTTAATAACTGCATAGAGGCAGTTCTACCAACCAGGAAGAAGTACAGAAAAAAATCAGAAAACAAGCCACCCTGGTGGAATCACAAAAATCAGCAGGCTTTGTAACAGAAGGGAGAAAATCATGGCAAAAATTAAGATTTAAATCACCCAGCATGATAAAAGCACTCTCAAACTTAACAAACATTTCAGAGGACAAATAAAATCTACCAAAGCCAAATTTGAGATATTGATAATTAAGAGACAAGTACATAGCTTGTCTGATATAGATTTGAGAATATCTTATCAAAGGGGATGCAATATACAAGATTTTATTGTACATAGTAGATATAATAGACCCAAGGAATTGATAATAAATAATGTGAAGAGCTTGGGCACAGGTTCTTGTGGCAAGTGTTCTATCTGCCAATATTTGGTACCCACGTTTTATTATATTAATGGGAAAAAGTTTCAAACGCAGAGTTATTTTTCTTGTACAACTAAAGGTATTATATATGCAATAAAATGTTCTTGTAATTGTTTTTACATAGGTGAAAGCAAGAGAAGTTTAGGTGAAAGAATCAAAGAGCATGTCAGGGATATAAAAAATAAAAAAATAATCAGCCCTGTAGGAGAACATTTTAATTCAGTTCACAAAGGTAAATTTGACAGTTCACAAGTAACAGTATTGGAACATGTTTCTGTGTATTTTTCCAATGAAGATTTACTGAAATATTTATTAAGAAAAAAAGAATCAATTTTTATAATGAAATGTAATACTTTGCAGCCGATTGGGCTAAATAAAGAATGTCATTGGCAGAGTTTTATTTAGTTTTTGTTATAATAGCTTTAAAATGATGTTGATTCTGCTTTAAAAATGTTTCAAACAGTTAATTGATTAATTAGTTTTAAACTGGATATAAATTACTATGCTTAGAGCGAGCATTTTACTCTGTAAAGGCTAATGTGGCCGAGGCGCTAGGAGTTTTACTTGTGAAGTTTATACTGTGCTGTGTTTTTTATTGTTCAAATGCTGTGGAATTAAACAGATTTTTATCTGTGTACCAGAAGATTTTATTGGCGAAATTTTCATTGTGCTTTACATCATCGTATCATAGTAGAATTTACAGACTTTTACATAGAACGAGTGTCGCTGGCTCTTTGGCTGCAGTATTACAATTATTTTTTTTTCCATCAAGTGGTTGTAAACCACATTTGAGATATGTTTGGCCTCCCAAGCCAAGGACAGCCACAAGGCATTCTTTAGCTATGTCCACAACCTCAAAGGCAATACATAATTTTGTGTGGAGTTCACTGTAAATGGAGCAACCTATACTAAGCCAGAAGATGTACCAAACCTACGGGCCGACAAATTCAGCTCACACTTTACCCCCTCTCCCCCTCAACCTTTTCTCAGGAGATACCATCAAATATAACTCCCCCTGGTATCACTAAGAACAGGTTCTTAGTCCTTTCTCTATGGTCATGAAAACTGCATCTATTGGCCCAGACAGTATCCCAGGATATCTTCTAAATAGTATGAAACATGACCTAAAAGGCTCTTTGGAATTCCTATTTAACTTTAGCCTCCAAACTGGCTTCACGCCTCATGAATGTAGAACAGCAACAGTGATCCCCTTGCACAAAGGTGGGTCATCTACAGACCCTGCAAACTGCAGGCCCATGCGTCTCACTAGTCTTATATGCAAAGCCATGGAAAGACTCAGCATGGAAATGATCAATAATGATATAGTAAACCTCCAGACACTGGACCCAACCCAGTCTGATTTCATCAAGGGCAGATCATGCATACTCAGCCTGGTGGACTTCTTTGAGAAGGTCACCAAAGCAATGGATGAAGGCAAAGTGGTTCACACTGCCTACCTCAAACTGGCCAAGGCATTTGACACAATACCCCACCCAGGCATTCTTGACAAACTCAAGAGGTTAGGTACAAACCTGTATGTCACCCAGTGGACAGCAAACTGGCTCACAGACAGGACCCAGGAAGTTAGAATTGGGGAATCCACCTTTACAAAGAGGCCAGTCACAAGTGGAGTCCCTCAGAGATCAGTCCTTGGACCACTCCTTTTTGGCATTTACTTCTCTGAGGTCAAGGCCAATGGCAATGGCCTATGGCTTACTAAATTTGCAGATGATTGCAAATTAGGAGCTGTCATTGAATCCCACACCGACAGAAATAATCTCCAGGAAGGGTTGGCAGAGACAAACAACTGGTGTCAGAGGCATGGACTAAAACTAAATGCCAAGAAATGCATAATAGTATCCTTTGGGAAGTCATCCACCCCTCGTAACTATGATATTGACAGCGCATACTTGGAGCTGACCCAGTGGTTAAGGACCTACGGACGCACATAGACAGTAATCTAGTCTTTTACCATCACATGTCCACAGTAGTAAGAAAATCATTCTATGGTGCACAACTGATAAAGGTATGGCATCTAGGTCCAAGGAAGTCATTGTTCCACTGTATTTGACATTCATCAGTCCTATCACTGAGTACAATGCCCCCTTTGGTATGTAGCTAAACAGGCATATCCAACAAATGGAACATCCGCAGAGGTTCCTCACTAAAAGAATACAGGGCATGAGTAAAATGTCCTGTGCAGACCGCCTCAAGGCCCTATTCCTGTATTTTGCCTCCTACAGGCTGTTGAGAGGAGAACTGTGCCTGGCATATAGGGCATTGTCAGACTCCACTCTAACTGACCTCCTGCAAAATTACCCATTCTAAAGACTTAATCCTTGCCTGTGATATAAATAGGACCTGCTGGAGAGACAGGTATGTTTCCCAGAGACTTCTCAGTCTCTGTAACAGGATCCCCATACACGTGAAGCAGAGTTCCTCCCTAACCCAATTCAAGTGTAACTTGGACAATTGGATGGGGAACAGAAAATTCATCCCTGGTTTGGCACCTATGTCTGTAATGGACACATTTAACCTGTAAATATTTCATCTCACAGGCCCGTTTGTAAATGTTTCTTCTACCAAGCCCCTACTTACACTTATCAAGAGTACCAGAACTTGTCAGAGAGATGGGATGCATGGCTAGGCTTAAAAAGGCCCTTGTGGTCATTATCCTAGTAAACACCTATGAACCTATGAAGAAACAGATTTACTTTCCATAGCTTCAACTTGCATATGAAAAAATGAGCGAAGTAGTAATGTGCCTCACAGAACATCCAAGTTTATTCTTTTTTGTTAAAAAAACAAACAAATAAATAAATACTAGCCTACTTCCAGGAATTCAGGGAAACAAGATGTAGCTTATATGGGAAATCACTCAAACAGGCAATTCTGTCTGAATGGTAGCATGTCACCAACACAAAAAGTACAGTTTTGTACCTACCATAAATGTAGATGTTCGAGGATCCCCATTGCTGCAGTCCAGAAGACCCTAAAAAGAACAAGCCCAAAATACCTGCACCAAAAATATGTACAATATATACAAGAATATATACAAAATATGGAAGGTGATAATGCTTAGAGAAAGTATGCACTGAACTCAATGGTGGGTCACAATCATAGTGAGCTGAAATTGCGAAGGACAAACCTTTGTCCCATAATCACATTTAAAACTTGTTGAGGAAGTTGAACCTGCTGTGTTTTCAACACGAAACACTATAGTTAATAGGCAATGCAATAGCAAACTGCTTGGAAAATTATTAATCTGACAGCCAACATGTTACAAACATATCTGGTAAGTTTTACCACCAGAAAGCACTGTACTTTTCATTAGTATGGCATTTGTCACTAATATGGAATTTAAGAGCAATTTGCAGCAGAACGAAACAGCATTTCTCAGGACTCATGGGATATTTTTGGGTACAGTACTCCTTAAGATGTCCAAAGTTCCAAGGCACTCTCTAGAAAACAGACTTATGCCCAAGGAACAAGACAGAAGTGACAGACCTGTAATTGCAAGGTACTGTAACTGTAATTAAAAAAAGCAAAAACAAGGGAACTGTTAGCTTGTAGTACCTTATAATCTTACACTGTCAGACTTAGCATATGTAAATTGTACTGGGCTCACTTGCCTGCAAAACGTCTTTACTGATATTATAGCAAGTTTCAACATACTCTGCAACACCTTAGTTGTCAGCCTGTGTTCAGAAAAGAATTGCAATCATCCGTCTTGCACTCCAATCATGGAGACTTACACTTCATATTTTAAATAATGTCAGTTATTCACCCTGCTTCTGGCCTACATTTCCCTCTGGTGTTTGCCAGTTTCATGCTGTGTGACAGTTGACATGATGCAGATAAAGAACACCATTTGATGTACAAGTGTATTTTCTGGCAACTTTAATAATTCTTTTAAAGCCTTCTAACATAATGATAGGACTACTATTAACAAACCTGAACTGTTTACAGATGCTGCAGAGAAAGGCACCTGTTGGCTTCTGAAACAATAGAACGTTTTCCTAAAAAATAGTCCTTGATTTTTTTTCTGAAGTGGGTTTTGATACATTACTGCTATTATAAACAAGCTTAGGAGCAGTTCCCAAAATTCAAAAAATATCTGCATATCCTATTAATATATCTTAGTTATAAATAAGGATTTGCCTAATGGAAAACGAATCAATACTGCAAAATAAAGCATAGACTAAAGTTCTGTTCTGAACATCATTATATAACGTTCCCACTCAGTTACAAACCTACACCACCTCTACTCTGTCTAAACACAAAAACTGGATTGAATCTATCAAGTCTGTGAATGGATACCTCTCAGATTACTTTATTAATAGTGTCCATATTCTAACATCTATTAACAGATAAAGTAGATTAAAAAACAAAATTGTGAAACATGTTGTCCAAACTAGACAACCCAGAAGCTCTAACAATATATTTTAAATATTGTTAATACATATAGAATAACACCTAGCATAATATAAATTAAATTCAAATAACTTAAATTCTGTATTCTTTATTCAATAGTGCTCAGCAGAAGTACCTGGCAGTCAAGGTTAGCTGTTATGTTCATTATAACAATACACCAAAAAAAATGGAACTCCCTACACCTCTAACCACCACAACTACTTCTTACCTTCCTACCTTTAAATTCTCCCTACAAGAATATTTCACAAAATCATGGACCTGGTCTTGTGCCAATCCTGGCTGAACTTACTCACTATACTTCACTTGCTCTCTTCAACCTAAGTCACATCTCACAAACCTTTCCAACCTCTTACTCCAATTTTTTTTTTGTTTTTCCCCCTCAACCTTACCTGAAGATCTTGCCTCTACCTCTTTCTCTTCCACCATACTCGCCTAAGCTAAATGAAGACACCCTACCCTGCACTATTCTTATAATCTCCTTTTCTCTCAGTCCCTCTTCCTTCTATAATCATAATATGATCATCAATAAAACTAAGATATTGCTCAACTTCACCTCACTGTCTCTAATCATGGAATCTGTAATAACTCTTTTAAATATCTTATTAGATATATCTCAGGTCTCATTTATTGCACACTAATCTATGTAACAAATAATATAACTAATGAGTTTTTCCTCACATATTTTCTCCAATTCATGTTACTGTTTTTCATTGCACTCTGCTATGAAACATATGTTCTAAGTTTTTCTCATTACAACATTTTTTACTCCTATGTTTTGTAGTATGACACAATACTTTGTGATTTAAAATATCCGTAATTGATTTTTGAAAGAGTGTGATTGTGGAGCTTTTCTTCTGGGGCCTCCGTTAAAAATGGGTATTTTCTGGCCAGTCAGACTTTTCTGGTAAGCAAACATCAAATAAAATAAATGTAGTAATCAGTCTATTCTCTAAAAGGCTGCATTTTCTTTTTATTATCTGCTGAACTAGTTATTTCACAACAGCGTGTGAATCAGAATTAGAATTTTTAGTGTAACTGACATTAGCTAAGAGTATGGGAGTACGTTTTTCATTGCACTGGTCAATCTATGCTGATCTTATAGGTGCTAACAGAGCTGCTTGAGCAAGTCCTAAACCATGATTTTCTTTTCCTCTTTAGAATAACATTTGGGTACCACTGCTTACATAGGCGAGTGTTGAACATTTTAGAAATACTACATTTAGGACTCCTTATCAACTTTACCTGAACTGATTGCTTTCTTCTCTCCTCTCTCTTCATCCAGCTCTTTCTCCAGGGTCAGCATCTTCAATTTAAACTCTTCATTATTTGCTTGAGCTTGTCTGACCAAATCCCTCCGCAGGGCTACAAATAAAGGAAAATAGATGAGGAAGAATGAATTATACATGTTAACAGAAAAAATACAAGCAGTGTATGTAAAATGTTACTCAGAAAAGAAAGTGGAACAAAAACTGCTAACAATGAGTCCCGTTGAAATTACTGGTGCTCTGTGGTAAACGTGAAGCAAATAAGAAAGGAGCTGTACCAGTTTAGACAAATATGAAGGCATGCGCACTGTCTTCTTTTCCTTCACTCAGGCTTTCTGAAAAGATCACAATAGAAATGAAAGAACTAAATGCTCAAACTGCAGGTTTTTGAATCAAGAATCCATGTTCCAAAAATGAACACTTGACATGACTGATAAAAGTTTGAAGTCAAGATGGAAGTGGACATTTAGACCCCACCCCCACTCCGAGAGACACACACACACACACACACACACACACACACACACAATGATATGGGTAGCTTATGCCCTACACCCCTTCTATTTTTCACTCTGAGGTCTTACAATGGCAGAGATTAATTCAATACAAATACTGCAGTCACCTTTAAAATCACACAGTCTTACAGTGGTAATAAAAGACATTGGTTGCATAACCTTGATTCTCTGTACAAAAATGTGTAAAAGCACCCAGTGAAATCTGCTAAGGTTAATTTTACTAGCAAATAGGGACTGACATTATACAAAAATGTTAGTCTTTTATTATTTTTTTCTTAAACTAGTGGAAATAAGCATTCAAGCCTAGATTAGGGCCTGTTGTTTGAAACAGCCTTCCAACTTAAAAATAACCAACCATTACAATCTGTCAAAACCTCACTGAATGAACATTTACACAAGGAAGCAAAGTTCAATTGCTTTTGGGACGCTGGTTAATTGCAATAGCATGGTCATTGATTTAGCTTTTCTCCTGAAATGGGAAACAATGCACTAGCTAAACCATCAAATGATCATGTGTATACAAGTTGTACCATCAATGTGTAGATAGCCATTTTCAGTGCACCTTATATCAACTTCTTTGTTTTTCCAAACTGCAATTTTCTCCAATATATATATATATATATATATATATATATATATATATATATACACACACACACACACACACACACACCATTTTATATTTTATTTAATCTAATTTGCTTTCAATTTGCTGTATGTAAGTAGCACCTCATTTTATGGTCAGCATTTTTAATACCTTTAGCATGTTATTTAGCATTTCATTATGCTTGGGTCATAACTGAAATGGGTCAACAGACCAGTTCACTTACCTGGTTAACAAACTGTAATAAATAAATAAATGTGATATTACTATTACTGAAATTATACTATGTTCTACAGGCATAGTACAGTTCTGTAAAAACTTACCATAAGTAAAAGTTATGTACTTATCACAATGCTAGATCAGTGTTGTCTTCTTCCATCCAGATCATTCAACAGATGATTTATTGGATCAGACCTCGTTATCTTTTTTCAAGTTCTTGGTTCCAGAACGCAGGCTCCTCCCCTACCGTTAATTCTGTCTTGCCCCTACAATACCTCAGATCAAATTTGCCCACTGTATCCAATAACTTATCCAAAAAAACTGGATAGCATATCAACAACAAAGGTGAGAAGTCAGCTCATGGCCAAGTAATTGACAAGGCCCTGGACAGGTCCATTCGATCAATCATGAGCCAGTACATGACAATTTTGATAAAGATGACAAAGGCAGACAGGGAAGGTGAGACTAAGGAGTAAACTGTAGACTAAGCAGCCGCATCAGAAATCTCATTTACTGGTACTAATAAGCAGTGGTGGCTGACCCTGCTCTGGTTATATGGGCTTTTGGTTTATGTGAAGGAGCCACTCTCTTTTCTTTATTGACAAAAGCAATACAAATCAGAAAGCAACCTGGGCAATGAGACTTTTAGAAACACCATGAACCAATCTGGTCTTTGAGAAGGGAAAAAAATGTTGATATGTGTTCCTAATGTCTTTGGTACAATGTAGGTAGAAACTTAATGGATGGTGTGATGCAAGATATATTCTCCTTTTTTAGAAAAAAAAATGGAGAAAAAATGGTTAGATTAATAGTCTGGTTAAGAGCATCTTTTATGGCCATTTTTGGAAGAAAATTTAGGTTCATCAAAGAGATAATCTGTCCTTATGAAAAGTCAAATTGGGAGATTTGCAAGGCAA
Source organism: Protopterus annectens (assembly GCF_019279795.1). Classification (NCBI taxonomy): domain Eukaryota; kingdom Metazoa; phylum Chordata; order Ceratodontiformes; family Protopteridae; genus Protopterus; species Protopterus annectens. Next base: position 1,449,242,205 of record NC_056741.1, on the reverse strand, counting down.
AGACCTGTAACTCAGAAATTCTTCTAGCTGATGTGATGACCACCAGGAACACAGTTTTCCAAAACAGAAATTTTAGGCCTAGTGATACTGCTGATTTCAAAGGGAGATCAGGTTAGGGTTTGAAGCAGCAAGGCAATATCCCAAGGAGGAAATGGATCACAGATAAGGGGTCTAAAAAGCAATGTTCCATTTAAGAAAGCCTAGGAATATTTCAAAGAAGCAATTGAAGGTCTAGTTTTCCCAAACATGAAAATTAGATATAGCTGCTAGTTAAACCTTAATTGTCGAAAACCTAGCACCTTGCTGGAATAACCCTGCCAGAAAGTCCAGAATAGATGGTAAGGGTGCTGAGAAAGAACAGAAGAAGCCCAAATAGCCACTTACTTTCACAGACTTTTCTCAGGTTTGTTTTTTGTGGCAAAGATAAAATGGGAATAACATAAGTCGAAAGCATAGCATCTCTGGCCTCACTGGAACTGGAGGAACCATGCGGTTAATTTTAGGGCTTTCAAGTGTCAGTGAGGCTGGCTGGTAGGATGAGATAGAAGGTCTGAAAGAGGGTCCAGCACCCAGGAAGGGTATTTAAGATGAGGCCAGAGGATAGGGAAACAGAACTGCTGGGGACAGAAGGGGGCAATATGAATCACTGTTGTACTGTTGTCCTGCACTACATTGCTTTCTGCAGAAACACAGTTATGAGGGGAAAGAGTGGAAATGCATAAAGGAGATCCAGTGGCCAATTATGGACAATATCCCTCAGGAACTGACTCTCTCAGGGGATTAGGGAAAAGTAGCTGCTGCACTAAGTGTTCAGGTAGGAAACAATGAAGTCACAGCATGGATAACCCCAGCGACTGAAAATCATATTTGCCACTGATTGGTTGAGGGAACATTCATGAGGTAGACGGACAGCTCTGCCAAACTTGTCCACCAAGACATTGGAACTCCTGGAGATGTGCACTGTCACCACAAAGGATTAGGAAAACATTCCCCATTGCCACAACATCATGGCTTCCCAATATAATAGGTATGAATGGGTTCCCCTTTCTTTGTTAATATACTAGACAACTGACATGTCTCTCTGGATAGATACCACACCCTTGGGGAGGGAATCCTGAAAGGCCTGCAACACTAGGAGGACTTTCTTAATCACAAAGACATTGATGTGAAGCTTGGCCTTTGTCATCGTCATTCTCCCAGAGTTCCAAGCTCCTCAACCTTGCATATCCTGAACTAGGAATCAAATCTCACTGCTTGAAGTAAAGGAACCCAGTAATAATCTCCTACTGCCTCATCTAACTACCTTATATCTCTGCACCCTTCCAAGAAAGGAAGTCAGAAAGTATGTCATTTTTCCTACAAACCTGGCTACTATGTGTTTATTGTAACTACTACTTTCTAGTAGTCTAAGGTACACTTCCAAACTAGGTTAGCCAGCAGCCATACCTCCCTCTCTGTCCTCTGTCGCCTCTCTCTCTGTACAATTTCTATTGTATTGCCTGCAATTCTGTGTCTCCCTATCCCAGTTAAGGTATTCCTCCTAAATACAGTTTTTTCTTTTCCCGACGTATAGGATTTTCAAGCATATCATTTCCTACCACCTCCATAAGACTATTCCCTCTGCCCAGACTGTTCCCCTCTCATTTCTACTATCATCCCTATAGTAAACTGTTTGTCTCTTACTGCCACCACTACAGCATCTCTAGACTCTATCCAGACCAGTAAACTAATCTCTCCCTCTAGAATAAGCATTTCACTGACTGATTGTTTTCTTTCTCTATGCCAATCACTTTTCTCATCTCTACCCGCTCTGTTCACCCTGTGGGCTCACTCTGCTCCCCTACCCTACCCCCAAATCTCACCCACCCCCAGTGCACCTGACCTTATACTTCCCTAGCCACACCCTCAACCCTAATCTACCAATTACCTCACTTCACAACTCTTTACCAATTACCAGATACTGGCTCCTTTTCCCTCAAACACTCCACACATCACAACTAGTCTTCAATTTTCTTCCAAATGGCCTAACCTCCACCACCCTACACCTCTAACTATGTATAACCAATGTAGGCCTACACACCTTAACATTATTTTCTTATCCATCAGGCTCACCTCACTACTTATATCTCATTTCCTAACTTCCTATGAATCCCTAACTTTTGCTACATTTCTTCACCTCCCAAGACAAACAAGCCCTCTCTCTCCTATCACCTCCCTAACACACTGTAACATAACATCCTCTTCATCCTTCATTCTACCACACTTTCATAAACTAACCCATATTAAATATCTCCAAATGAAAAAGGACACCTTTCTCTCTGTAAAATATTCAAACATGTAACCCTCAAAACTGCTTACTGCTACACGGTGACATCCACCCAAACCCTGGTCCTAACTTCACCACCCGTAATACTCTTTCAGCCCCTACTACCACTCCCCTCAATTTCCCAAAAAGCCTAAACTCTCTACTTATAAATCACCTCAATATAAGAAGTGTTCCATTTAAGAAAGCCTAGGAATATTTCAAAGAAGCAATTGAAGGTCTAGTTTTCCCAAACATGAAAATTAGATATAGCTGCTAGTTAAACCTTAATTGTCGAAAACCTAGCACCTTGCTGGAATAACCCTGCCAGAAAGTCCAGAATAGATGGTAAGGGTGCTGAGAAAGAACAGAAGAAGCCCAAATAGCCACTTACTTTCACAGACTTTTCTCAGGTTTGTTTTTTGTGGCAAAGATAAAATGGGAATAACATAAGTCGAAAGCATAGCATCTCTGGCCTCACTGGAACTGGAGGAACCATAAGGTTAATTTTAGGGCTTTCAAGTGTCAGTGAGGCTGGCTGGTAGGATGAGATAGAAGGTCTGAAAGAGGGTCCAGCACCCAGGAAGGGTATTTAAGATGAGGCCAGAGGATAGGGAAACAGAACTGCTGGGGACAGAAGGGGGCAATATGAATCACTGTTGTCCTGCACTACATTGCTTTCTGCAGAAACACAGTTATGAGGGGAAAGAGTGGAAATGCATAAAGGAGATCCAGTGGCCAATTATGGACAATATCCCTCAGGAACTGACCCTCTCAGGGGATTAGGGAAAAGTAGCTGCTGCACTAAGTGTTCAGGTAGGAAACAATGAAGTCACAGCATGGATAACCCCAGCGACTGAAAATCATATTTGCCACTGATTGGTGAAGGAACATTCATGAGGTAGACGGACAGCTCTGCCAAACTTGTCCACCAAGACATTGGAACTCCTGGAGATGTGCATTGTCACTACAAAGGATTAGGGAAACATTCCCCATTGCCACAACATCATGGCTTCCCAATATAATAGGTATGAATGGGTTCCCCTTTCTTTGTTAATATACTAGACAACTGACATGTCTCTCTAGATAGATACCACACCCTTGGGGAGGGAATCCTGAAAGGCCTGCAACACTAGGAGGACTTTCTTAATCACAAAGACATTGATGTGAAGCTTGGCCTTTGTCATAGTCTATGGGCCTGGAACCATCTTCTCCTCAAAATGCCCTAAACCACAGAAGAGAGGCATCTGTGGGCACCATGGTTGCCAGGGATGAAAAAGTGAAAGGTCAACACCGGGTGACTACTGGAGAATCTACCACTAAAGAATGTGATAGCTGCATATTGGTATGAGATGTATAGGGAAATGCAGCAGTTCAATGGTCAATGTTACATGTGACAGGGTCCACTGCAGCACTCTCAAGCAAAATCCTGTCTGAAGAACTAGCATAATGGATGCAGTCATTGATCCTAGTAGATGAAGAATAGACTTGCTGGGGGACTGATGGAGTGTGTGAACACTTGGATCTAGAAGTCTGGCAATTTGGGGTGTTGTATCCAGATGGTACCTTATGAATTCTATTGTCTGAGTCAGTGTCAGATGGATTTTCTTTAGGTTTGCAGTAATTCCCAAGGGATAAGAAAAATGGAGCAAGGAGCCCCTGCATTGGATAAGCAGATTCCTGATGGGTGCAGTGAGGACCCAGTCACCCAGATAGGGAAGCAGACAGAACCCTTGCATCTTAGATATGTTACCACCACTGTCATGCATTTGGTAGTGAGACCAAAGGGCAGTGCTCTGAACTGAAAGTGACTGCCGCTCAGCTGAAAATGGAGAAACCTCCTGGACTGCCTCATAATCTTGGTATGGTAGTAGGCATCCTAAAGTCTGTCGAACACATCCAGTCATCCTTCCTCAAAAGAGGAAGAATGGACTAAACTGTGAACATCTGGAACTGTGTTTCACAAACTGATATAGGTCACTGAGGTCTAGAATGGGCCTGAGGTCTCCGGTCTTTCTCAGAACCAAAAAAAATTTTGAATAAACCCTGGATACTTCCTGGTCTGGTAGGACCTCCTGGATGACTTCTTTTTCTAGCAGCTTTGATACTTCTGCTGCTCCAAATTCCCCTTTACTGGGTAGAACATTGAGAATTTTTATTTTGTATGTCGGGGAGAAGCAAAGGGAATAATGTGGCCTCTGGTGATCACCTTATGCACCCAAGAATCTTGAATGATGGCTAGCCAAGCATCTGCATCTTCTCTTGGCTGCTGTGCGCCCTTGGTTCTAGTGAACTTACTACCCTCTTTCTCTCTCTCCCAAAGTTCCAAGCTCCTCAACCTTGCATATCCTGAACTAGGAATCAAATCTCACTACTTGAAGTAAAGGAACACAGTAATAATCTCCTACTGCTTCATCTAACTACCTCATATCTCTGTACCCTTCCAAGAAAGGAAGTCAGAAACGCTCTCCCCCAAAGTTCCAAGCTCCTCAACCTTGCATATCCTGAACTAGGAATCAAATCTCACTGCTTGAAGTAAAGGAACCCAGTAATAATCTCCTACTGCCTCACCTAACTACTCATATCTCTGTACCCTTCCAAGAAAGGAAATCAAAAACTCTCTCTCTCCCAAAGTTCCAAGGTCCTCAACCTTGCATATTCTAAACTAGGAATGAAATCTCTGCTTGAAGTAAAGGAACCCAGTAATAATCTCCTACTGCCTCATCTAACTACTTCATATCTCTGTACCCTTCCAAGAAAGGAAGTCAGAAATTCCAAGCTCCTCAACCTTGCATATCCTGAACTAGGAATAAAATCTCACTGCTTGAAGTAAAGGAACCCAGTAATAATCTCCTACTGCCTCATCTAACTACCTCATATCTCTGTACCCCTCCAAGAAAGGAAGTCAGAAACTCTCTCTCTCTCCCAAAGTTCCACGCTCCTCAACCTTGCATATCCTGAACTAGAAATCAAATCTCACTGTTTGAAGTAAAGGAACCCCAGTAACAATCCCCTACTGCCTCATCTAACTACCTCATATCTCTGTACCCTTCCAAGAATGGAAGTCAGAAACTCTTTCTCACTCTCCCAAAGTTCCAAACTCCTCAACCTTGCATATCCTGAACTAGGAATCAAATCTCACTGCTTGAAGTAAAGGAACGCAGTAATAATCTCCTACTGCCTCATCTAACTACTTCATATCTCTGTACCCTTCCAAGAAAGGAAGTCAGAAACTCTCTCTCTCACAAAGTTCCAAGCTCCTCAACCTTGCATATCCTGAACTAGGAATCAAATCTCACTGCTTGAAGTAAAGGAACCCAGCAATAATCTTCTACTTCCTCATCTAACTACCTCATATCTCTGTACCCTTCCAAGAAAGGAAGACAGAAAGTATGTAATTTTTCCTACAAACCTGGCTACTATGCCTTTATTGTAACTGCTACTTTCTAGCAGTCTAAGGTACACTTCCAAACTAGGTTAGCCAGCAGCCATATCCCCCTCTCTGCCCTTTGTCGCCTCTCTCTCTCTCTCTGTAAAATTTCTATTGTATTGCCTGCAATTCTGTCTCCCCCCTATCCCAGTTAAGGTATTCCTCCTATATACAGATTTTTCTTTGCCAGACGTATAGGATTTTCAAGCATATTATTTCCTACCACCTCCATAACGCTATTCACTCTGCCCAGACCGTTCCCCTCTCATTTCTACTATCATCCCCATAGTAAACTGTTTTTCTCTTACTGCCACCACTACAACATCTCTAGACTCTATCCAGACCAGTAAACTAATCTCTCCCTCTAGAATAAGCATTTCACTGACTGGTTGTTTTTTTCTCTATGCCAAACACTTTTCTTGTCTCTGGCGTTTAATTCTATTATTTCTTGACTTTGACTTATCTGTCTCCCCTAACTACCTACATCTTCTATCTGACCTATATCTTCTGTCTTGCTCACTTAACTTATTCACAGTGCACTATCACTATCACTCCTCACTTCTTCTTCCAGCCTAACTCTTTTTTCCTGATACCTAGTCTATCGTACACGGTAATAGTCAGCCCCACCTACTTTACCTGCATATACTCGTAATCGCCTCCCCCTTTACCTGCATTTACTCCTACTCCCCTCCCTCTTCACATCCCTTTTAACCCTTTAAATACTGTTGCCCCTTGTGGAGCCATCCCTTAGTATTTGCATCTTCTCTTGGCTGCTGTGCGCCCTTGGTTCTAGTGAACATTCTGCTGTTAGTAGAAAAGTGATTGTTTTTTTCTTTTTTGACTGTATTAATTTACACTACAGAAAAAAAAGAAATGTTTCTTGTATAGTAGTTCACACAAAACTGCTGTTTTAAGACTGTTTTTCTCCTGCTGAGTATCCGGTAGATGTTGTTGCTGTTTATTGCGTTTAGCCCTACTTAAAACTATTAGCATATTTTCTCTACTGCGTCAACTGCGTGGAGTCACTAGCAGTGATTGATTTTTATCTAGGTATTACCTCATAGTTAGAACTTTTAAGTATATTAGCAAACAGCTGCTCAAGAAAGGCGTTATTGTTTAATTTTAAACCTGCTGGGTTTAGCGACTTTAATATTTTTCACCCAGTGAATCTGCACGTGGAGACACTAACGGCTATTGTTTTTTTACCTAAGGAATGCTTTAAGATAATAAGGTACCTCATATTTAAGCAATTCAGTTGTTTAGGAATGGTGCTTATGCTTATTTTAGCCTGCTGGCTCTAGTGACCATCATATTTTTCATCTAGTAAAGGCTTAAGCGAGTTAATGCCACTCCAATCTTTAGATCTCCTGGATAGAGGGATATTCCATATGGGAATAAAGTTGTTTAGGTACGGCGTTTTATGTTTTATCTTAAGGCCTTAGAACTAGCGACTATCACATTTGTGGATTACTGAATTTCTCAGCATTTTGAATTCCTGAACAAATTATCTTATAGATCTTTTGTATAATTAGCTACTCCATGTTGATAAGTGATGTTTTTGAACTGCGTTTAAGACTTATCTAAAAGCCTGCTGGATCTAGCGACTCTCTTCCCGCCCAGTGAATGAGCAGTAAATTAAACACCAGAACTTGATAGCTTTACAGTTCATTTGATAAAATCGCTAAACCATATTAGATAACAGCTGTTAGAAACGGCGTTTATGTTTTATTTTAAGCCTGCATGATTCTGTTTGTTTTCTGTATACTATTATGTACTGGCCAGAGTTACCTGACTGCAGCAATTATTGTTTTTCCTGATTATACTAGGACTAGCCTTACTACTGTTTTACTACATTAACTTGTGGATTTCATCTGTTCAACTGCTAGGAGGCAAGAACTATTTTACTCTGTTGCTGTTTACAACAACTCAATGTATAGTTATTTTTCTGGTGTCTTTCTAGGATTCGTGTTGTAATTTATGGACATTTGTTACTAGATCCAGTAGCTCCCCCGCCTGCTACAGTATTATATGTGTATTTAATTCATTAAGGTGTGTACATTGATAGTATTTTGGTTTATGCCTAACACTCTTTGCATTTTTGAGTTTTTCTAAAGAATGATTTTTCTTTTCACTACAGCTCTTTCTCTCTCTCCCAGAGTTCCAAGCTCCTCAACCTTGCATATCCTGAACTAGGAATCAAATCTCACTGCTTGAAGTAAAGGAACCCAGTAATAATCTCCTACTGCCTCATCTAACTACCTTATATCTCTGCACCCTTCCAAGAAAGGAAGTCAGAAAGTATGTCATTTTTCCTACAAACCTGGCTACTATGTGTTTATTGTAACTACTACTTTCTAGTAGTCTAAGGTACACTTCCAAACTAGGTTAGCCAGCAGCCATACCTCCCTCTCTGTCCTCTGTCGCCTCTCTCTCTGTACAATTTCTATTGTATTGCCTGCAATTCTGTGTCTCCCCTATCCCAGTTAAGGTATTCCTCCTAAATACAGTTTTTTCTTTTCCCGACGTATAGGATTTTCAAGCATATCATTTCCTTCCACCTCCATAAGACTATTCCCTCTGCCCAGACTGTTCCCCTCTCATTTCTACTATCATCCCTATAGTAAACTGTTTGTCTCTTACTGCCACCACTACAGCATCTCTAGACTCTATCCAGACCAGTAAACTAATCTCTCCCTCTAGAATAAGCATTTCACTGACTGATTGTTTTCTTTCATTAAGCCAAACACTTTTCTCGTCTCTACCCGCTCTGTTCACCCTGTGGGCTCACTCCGCTCCCCTACCCTACCCCCAAATCTCACCCACCCCCAGTGCACCTGACCTTATACTTCCCTAGCCACACCCTCAATCCTAATCTACCAATTACCTCACTTCACAACTCTTTACCAATTAACAGATACTGGCTCCTTTTCCCTCAAACACTCCACACATCACAACTAGTCTTCAATTTTCTTCCAAATAGCCTAACCTCCACCACCCTACACCTCTAACTATGTATAACCAATGTAGGCCTACACACCTTAACATTATTTTCTTATCCATCAGGCTCACCTCATTACTTATATCTCATTTCCTAACTTCCTATGAATCCCTAACTTTTGCTACATTTCTTCACCTCCCAAGACAAACAAGCCCTCTCTCTCCTATCACCTCCCTAACACACTGTAACATAACATCCTCTTCATCCTTCATTCTACCACACTTTCATAAACTAACCCATATTAAATATCTCCAAATGAAAAAGGACACCTTTCTCTCTGTAAAATATTCAAACATGTAACCCTCAAAACTGCTTACTGCTACACGGTGACATCCACCCAAACCCTGGTCCTAACTTCACCACCCCTAATACTCTTTCAGCCCCTACTACCACTCCCCTCAATTTCCCAAAAAGCCTAAACTCTCTACTTATAAATCACCTCAATATAAGAAGTGTTAATAACAAAATTACCCAGCTACATGCCCTATTAGACATCTATTCCTTTGACATCTTATGCCTTACTGAAACGTGGCTTAAACCTACAATTAAAGACAATTACATTGTCCCTCCAGGCTATAACATTCTCAGACTAGACCATCTAAATAAAAAGGGAGGTGGAGTAGCAATACTGTTCAAATCTGAACTGAAGGTCACATCATTAGCTTTACATCCTCCACCACCTAACTATGCAGAAAATGTAACCTCTAAGCTCCAAATTAATACTAAGAAATCAATATACATTATCTGCTCATACATCTCCCCAGGGAACAATATCAGTACTCTTGAAAATACCCTTAGCTGGCTTTCTATGTCCCTACCACAAGAAACCATACTCCTTAGTGACTTTAATATTGATTGGAATAGCTGTACCTCTGCCACTCCAACTACGCATATAAACCTCTTTGGCTTCCACCAAACCATTACCTTCCCTACCAGAACTCACAAACCTAGCAAGAAACAAACTGCCTTAGATTGGATACTAGTAAATAATGACCCCCATACTTATCAAACAGGTATACTCCCTGACAATATTAGTGACCATTCTCTTACTTACATCTCTAGGCAAAATACTCACATTCATAATCAAATAGCTTTTAGAACTACCAGAAACAAAAAATATCTCAACCCAAGTAATTTTCAAGCTGTGCTCAAAGCTTGCAATTGGTCTCCCCTAAAATACCTACCTCTTGACGAAGCCGTTTCATACTTTAACAAAACATTATTGCAGATCCTTGAGCACCATGCTCCCACTTGTACTATTGTAACAAAAAATAAACCAGCTCCCTGGCTCTCTAAGGACACAAGGGTAAACATTCAATTAAGAAACAAACTCTGCTCCAAATGGAGGAAAAACTAAAAACCCAACTGATCACCTAAATTTTAGACAAATTCGTAATACCACTAAAAATCCATAATCCTTGACAAAAAAACTACTACCTCAAAATCCAACAGAACCAACAAAACAATCCTCAAAAGTTCTGGTCAGGTATCAACAAATTACTCCACCCAGGACAGTCCAAAACACCTACCCCCCTCTAACCTAACCCAAACCTCTCCCAACCAAATTGCCGACACCTTTAACAAATTTTTCTCTAAAACAGTCCAATCACTAGCAACTACCTTACCACCTATTACCACCACTAAATTTCCCTCACTAACCAACTTGCCCCAGTCTTTTAACCTTCAGCCTGTTCCAACATCTTTAATACACTCCTTGCTTCTTAAACTTAAACCATGTACACCATCAGCTGACCTTCTCCCAGCTGAATACCTGCAAATTGCAGCTGGTGTACTTGCCTACCCTATTTCTATCCTAATAAACAGAACTATCTCTGAATCTTATGTCCCATCTGGAAAGTCTCCTATATCATCCCTCTGCATAAGGGAGGTACCTCAAATGAATTATCAAATGTCCGCCCCATAGCCCTTCTCTCTCCCCTAGCAAAAATTATGGAGAGATGTATCCACCGGCAATTACTTCAGTACCTCCTACAAAACAACCTACTAGTTGACTGCCAACATGGTTTCAGGCCACACCATAGTACTACAACAGCTCTTCTATCCTTTACAGACTGCATTAATAAAAACAGGAATACTAACCTTCTATCTTCTGCACTCTTCATAGACCTCTCAAAGGCCTTTGATATGGTTAACCACCAACTATTGATAGGTATACCTGAATCACTCGCTCTTGATCCTCAATTAGTAAAATGGTTCCAATCCTACCTTGGAAACAGAAAACAAGCTGTCCTGTGGGAAAACAATCTATCCTCTCAGCTTCCTATCACCCTTGGTGTCCCTCAAGGATCTATTCTTGGACCTCTCCTTTTCACAATTTTCATTAATGATCTAAAAACCTCCCTTCCTCAAACTACATGCATACAATATGCTGATGATTCGACTCTGATATGCGCCGCATCCTCCCCTGCAAAACTACAAACTAGCATGCAGTCTTTACTTTAGTTGAAAACTGGTTCCATCAAAGATGTCTCCTCCTGAACCCGAAAAAAATCTAAATTACTACTATTTACTCCCACACAGAAGTCCCCCTCTATCAATTTCATAGTGAAATCAAACAATGGCACAAAAATAGCTCCCGAAACCACCACCAAACTCCTCGGTGTAATAATAAACAACCATCTCAACTTTGACACACACATTAATTCAACTATTAAATCAGTAAATAGAAAACTTGAATTCCTCTGTAGAATCAGACCTTTTCTTACAGAGTCAGCAAAGATCTCTATTGCCCAAACCCACCTCATTTCCACCCTACTCTATGCCTCCCCTATCTATACAAAGCTATCCAAAAGCAATCTAAATAAACTAGCAACTGCCTAAAACAACATAGCCAAATTTGCCACCAGTGCCCCTTTCTGTACTCACCACTGCCTTAATCTTAAACTTCTAGGATGGCTGGAAGTACAAAACCAACTAGTTTTCCAGCAACTCATTTTTATTCACAAGATTTTACATCATCCTACAAATACTCCCATACTTTGTAGCCTTTTAAATTCTTATAAAAACATTCCAACCCTAAGATCTGCTAAAAAGCTACAAGTTGCCACCATTAAATCCATTAACAAATCGGGGAACTGCCTATTCTCAAATGCTGTTGGCAATACTTGGAAAAAACTTCCCTTACTTCCACCAACCTTTTCAAGAAACAATTGAAAAACTTCATTACAACCCAATGGCTTTGCCCCTGCTCCAAGCCTGACTGATACTTTTCTCCTTTTTTCTAATTTGACTCCCTAACTGAATTATTTTTGCTGAGACTTCTCTACCTTCTATATTTGACTTGACTAAACATTTTTTTCTCTTTTATTTTGTACCTCCCTACTGTGCTGTGTGAATTTTATGTACATTAAATATCTTTTTTGTTTTTCTTATATATATATTTGTGTGTGTGTATATATATATATATATATATATATATATATATATATATATATATATATATAAACTGAAAAAGAACATTTTTTTTATTTTCGTATATTGTAGCTAAAAAAAACTGTTTGCTATAATATTCCTGCCAATCCATTGTATACTTATGTAATTATTTTGTATTTCCACTTTTCTTGTGGACTATTTGTATAAAATTTTTCTTTTATTGTCTCAGAGCTTTCTCCTTGGGCCTCTACTGAAAATGGACATATATCCAGTTAGACTAGTCCAGTCAACAAATGTAAAATAAATAAAATAAATAAAAAATAAAGGTGCTGAGATCAGCACCCCTCAACTCCCTCCAGAGTAAGGAAGTCAGGCAACTGTTTAGAAGTGTAAAATGGTTTCTTTGTAAAGGGACCTCAAAACCCTCGATTCTGTGACATGTCTGCCCCCTGGGAGACATCTACTAAAGTTATTTTCCCCCCTGCCTGGGGAGGGGGGAAGACTCTGTTACCAGAAGTGTCCTGGGCAAAGTTCTGTGATTTGTAAAACGATAATTTCTTTCCACCCTTCTGGTTCTGAAAAAATATCCGGAGAGTGGTGGATGTGCACCTACAGCAAACAGAGTTTGGCCTTCCTACTCATTTCTCTAAAGAGTGTTAAGCAATCAAAGGGAGTGTTGTTGAAGGATATCTTGAAACTTTCTACAAAACCACAGAGATGCATCCAGGTGTGCGGCCTTCAACTCTGCCATCGGCTGTGCTGAAGACCTGTCAGATGGACACACTGGACACTGACTGGAGAGTAGACAGCTACAATTCTACAGTTTTCTATATATCATCAGGCAAATTACCTGAGAGGGACTTGGTTCCTTCATCAAGTACCTCTGTAAAAGAGAGTCATGTGGGTCAGGTAGTTCATCGTGTGGAGAGCTAATGTCAATGAAGTGCAACTCTGCTTTCCAAATCTGTCCAAAGTGCTGGACTCCCTGTTACAAGGATGGACAGAGGTGCTCTCAGCAGAAAGCGCCTTTTTACTGGCTGCCACCACCACCATGGCAACTGCAGTAGAACCCATGCTCCAATATGGCCTATTTTTGGTTGACAACAATTTTGTTAGATTTTCAAGGAATCTGTTCCACCACGTCAGGTACCTTTCAAGCCTACTGCAAAATCAAATCAATGAGCTCTTCTATGGGTGGGACCAATCAGAAAGTAGATGAGAAAGTCCCAAAAGCCTTGGGGAACACAGACTCCTCTTGAGAGGGGGCTTTGAAAGACCAAACCCCTCTGTTTCATCACTTTGAGGATCATCTCCAAAAGAGAAGCCTTCTGGAAGGGATCTTGGGGACCCCCTCTACTTTCTCAAAGTCAGTATCCTCAGTCAGTGATTTACAAGATGAGTCTATATGCCTCCTCCAACAAGACTATTTCCTGTAGTCTCCTGTTGGAGGCTCCAGAGAAGGCTTGGAATTGGAGGGGAACTAACCAACTGAGAACCCTTGAGACTTACTGAGGTTGGCCATCCCTGTCTGACAAGATGAGCAGAAAGAACTACAGGATCCGAAGGGGGTTGAGATGGTGCCTAGTGCATATAAAAGACCTCTTCCTTGATCTGGAGAAAACACTCAAATGTTTCAAAAGCCAAAGCTGAGACTGGTGCCAAGGAAGGCCTCTTAGAACTAGAAGACCCTAAGGAAGGAATGTCCCTAGCCCTAACCAAATTTGGCTCCAAAGCAGATACCGGAGCTGAGCTCCTTAAGGCTATAGTACCCAAGGGCAGAGATGGCTTAGAAAACCTTGGAGTCAAACCTGACCTCCATACCTTGGCCCAGAGACCTTTTGTGATCGGACAGTATCAGCACTGAAAGGGTGAGGAAAAATTGCCAGAATTAAAGCCAACCAAGATGTCAGCTCCAACATTGTCTCATGGGCATCACTTGGTATCGTGAGTATTGGATTCAATGAGCAGACCAGAGAAAGGGAGACCAATAAGGGTGTTATTGGGACCTGACCTGGTGAGGGAGGCAGTGGTAGGACTACATCTGAATCTGTGTCCTAAGAAATTTCCGCATCATCCTAGCAATATCAACTTTGGAAAGGCTTCTCGATGATCGAAAGGACCTAAATGAACATGACATGAAGGGTGGTCTGAAGGATTAGTGGGTCAGTATGACTTGAAGTAGGGGGGAATGGAGCCAAAGACTGGCCAATTCCAGAGAAAATTAACATGGAAGAGACTGAGATCGAATCCAGATGTGTTCTTGTCCTGTAACCAGATCCAAGTGCCTCAGAGTCTTCAGCACTGGGACAGACAGGGAAGATGGGTGCTGGGATTGCATTCAAGATTTCTCCTCCTGTCACTCTTTCTCTATACTCCCCTCTTCCTCTCCTTTGCCTTATCTTTAGAAGTTTTAGACTTGTCACGCTTCTTTGAGGATGGTGAAGTACAGGTGAAAGCCAAAGAAGTGAAATGTCCCACTTGGGGAGTAAGGAGACGTTTAAGACCAACTTATTTCTTCTGTCACTTACAGCTCTGGCTCTGAAAGAAGCACAGGGCGTGCACTCAATATCTCAATGGTCTACCCCCAAGCAATAGACAAAAACAAAGTGTGAGGATCTTGGAGAGGAATTTTGTACCCACATGCACTACATTTACTCAAGGACAGAAGCCTTGTCAGACATACTAGCACAGCAAACAAGTATAAGAAACTCTACTGTCGGATGAAATAAAGAGCTACTGTACCCCAAAAGCAGTTCAAATAACAGAAAATACAACAACTGTATTGCAAAAAGCAATATTAATACAAGAAAATAAAATCCTACTTAAATTTCTTTTTTAAGGAGGGAGAAAGGACAGGAATAAAACTCAAAATATTTCTTAATTGAAAGAAGAAAGTGACTAGGATTTAAGTCACAATCTACCAAATAAAAGGCAGAAAACACTAAGCTGTCTATCTAATAAGGAAATCTGCATAAATTCTGTGACTAAAGTTAGATAAAAATTCACTTATCTTTACTATGAGCACTAAAGCCTCAAGATCACGTCTCAACCTAACAGGCAGTAAATGACATCTGAAGTATTGTGGGGGCAGGGAATTATGGGTAGGGGAGGAGCCTAAGCCCTGAATTCAAGAGCTTAAAAAAACGTACCAAGGTCAGATCAGATGGAACTTGATAACCCATCCACTGAGTCGGATGGAAAAGACATCTGTTCAGTAGATGCTCGAATGATGACTGTTGCAGTAGCCTTAGCTACAAGAGTTGTATCCTGTTAAGGATGTAATATCCAACCAGCTTCCACAGCTTCAAACGCACCTTTTACACACCCAAACTGTTAACCAGCCTAAAGTGAGCTGGAGAAAAAGTGGTTTGGGTGCAAAGTCCTTCACAGCTTTCATGCCAACTGAAACAGGGAGGCTAAAACCCTGACAAAGTCAATGCTGAGAAAATATTCACAAAGGTACTCTCCTGGACAACAAAGAATGCACCAAATATGGTAGTGGAAGAGAGCATCTACTGCAGGAGCAATCATTAAAACAGCTACTGTTATGATAAGTTTACTTACACAACTGTAATATGTTCATCCTACTGATCACTGTTGCAGCAGCCTTAGCCATCTAGGAAGACTACCATAGCTTACAGTGACTGGGATGAGAAAGTATAAGGGTCCAAAAGCCCATGGAAAATGGTTCTAGCAAAGCCTGTACTAGACCTGGAGAAAGAATCTAGTCTGTTGAGCTTTGTAAAGGCATGTACAAAGGTTCAAGATGCTGCTTCTAGATCACTTCTAGAATCCAGTCCTTTCCAAAAAGCCAATAATGCAGTCAAGGCTTTCATAAAATGAGCCTTGAACCTGACTGGAACTGCCTTGTTGTGGTGGGCATAACAAAAAGTAATAGCATAGGACAACCATTTAGAAACAGTCTGTTTAGACACACAGGCTGCCCTTTCTTACCTTTACAAGAAATAAAATGTTCAAAGATCCTAAAATATTTTGTTCTGTCAAGATAGTATCAAAGTGGTCTGTGGACATCCAATGTATATAGTATCCTTTCTCCCTCGTTTTTCATAAAATATTATTCGGCATGTACTGTTTCCACAATTTTCATTTTTTTTCTATGTAATTTGTTCCTACCCTTTTCAAACAATCTCACTTGCAGTTCTTTTATCTGTCACAATATTCACTACTTCGAATACAGTTGACGTATTCTTTCATTTCCATTCTATAGGAATTGCTTTTTTTTGCAGCCACCAGAATTAAACTTAGGGCCTTACTATGTCTAGGCAATTATTTTTTACTCACTTCTCACATATCCTTAGCTACCATAACAAAGTTATTTTAACCCATACTCCTAAATAATTAATTTTATTGTGTCCCCATAAATATGAGTATTGCTGAAGCAATGCATGTGTGAGTACATAGTTTATAGCTATAACCTTTGTTTTATTTCATTAATTTTATATTGCAAAATGACTGGAAACTGTCTCAGAATGCTTCACAACACTAAGATGACCCTTTTGTGGTTTTATCAGGTACAAAATAATGTCTGTTGCAAATAAAGCTAACTTTACTTGATTACTATATGAATTATATCCTTCAATTTCCGTGTTTTTTTTCTTTACAATAGCTCTAAGTAAAATCAGAAATAACAAAGGGGAAATAGGTCACCCCTGCCTGGTTCTTCTTTTCAAACACAACTTACCAGACATTATCCCTCCCACTTCAATTTTTTTCATCTGATCCCTTATATATCCCTCTTAATAAACCTTATTATTGTATCAGAGGAATAAAAAATGCTTCCATTGCCCTAGTCATAAAATTCCAGTTTACTCTTGTCAAATGCTTTCTCTGCATAAAGATCCAATAGCAGCTGTATTTTCTTGCATTCTGCTTCCCTCTGGGTCATCACTGTTCTATTATTGCTGTCAAATGTTTGCCACCCCTCCACAAAACCATATTGATCCATATTAATTCATCTGTTTTGGCAATACCTTCAGTCTTTTTTCAGCTATTACAGACGAACACTTTATAATCATGGCTTAAAATTGAAATGGGCCTTTATGAAGCTGGGCCTGATGGATATTTACAGTCTTTAGATATTACAGCCACCACAGCTTTCTTCCAGGATGTTGGTGTTTCCCCTCCTTTTAAAATACTGTTAATCAAAACCTTCCAGATCTGTATCATTTTCCTCCCCTTAACTTCTAAACTTCCTCAGGAATACCATCTATTCCTGGAGACTTTCTTGCAGTTTCATTATACATCAACCATTTTTATCTCATCTCCTCCTATTTTAACTGTTAATTATTGAGCATGAACTACCTCTAATCTTGATATAATTAAGCCTTCCATAAATATTTTCATTTGTGCTCTTTCTTGCTTTTTACATTCCTCTGTTTTATACAAAATTTCATAAAATGTCCAAAATATCTCCCAAGACCTCTACATGATCTCTGGTTATTTTGCTTGGTAAAACCACCCTAAGTTTGGCAACAACTCTTTCTGCTTTCTGTTGCTTGAGTCATTCTGCTGAAGGTTCTTGTGCTCTGGAGTTATTATAAAAAGCAGTTGCTTAACAGCAATCTTTCTAAACTCACACATATTATCCAATACTCCACTGTTTGCTCCTTAACATTCTGCATTTGTACCTCCTGTTCTGTCAGATTCCCCTTATTCTGCAATACTTTAACCTTTGTAAGCCCCTCTAAATAATTTTTGTTGCATCTTAACCAACTCCCTTTTTCTTTTATTTCTGTCCTATTTTTAAACTCCACTTTCATTTTATCGCACTCACTATCTATAACTTCTGAAGAAATTTCCATCTTCCCTAATAAATCTTGAATTAACACTACTGATTCTTTAAATTTCTCTCTTTTTAACAGCTAGATGAGGAAGTGACAGCATCTCATTTTTACTTCATTACCCTGCATTTTATGTTAGCTGCTACTGACACGTGATCTTAAGTAGTTTTTGGATGTGTAAGCAAACCAAACGAAACAACTTTACCAACCAAGTAAAAAGTAATATGCCAAGAAATGGACAGGCAGCTTGTAATAAGATTTATTTGTGCCTCGCACCAATTCCACAATGCTTTAATTCAAGTCACATATTAAAAATGAAACAGTTCCACCATAACAGATCCACAATAACCTCAAGCGCTTTCACCCGGGCTCTCCCAGGCTTTGTCAAGATACCTTGTGAGAGTTTCTTCACTTTTTTATACAGTTCTTTAAAATTGATGATTGAATCAATATTTCAATTATATAATTAGTAAATCTTGTGACCAATCGTATTTGCCCACTAAAAACCTAAATTTAAAACTATAGATGGTACAACATTTAAAGTACTACATTACTGTTTTTAAGTATTACAGATGTTCTAAAAATATTAGTAGACTAAAAAATTAAGAATGTGTCTGTACAAAACATTTATGCAAGATGGAATTTAGCATGGTAATTGATTCATGTTTAAATTGTGTTTAAAACCTAGCTGTGATACTCCATATAACCTTTTTTAACAACAACTACTTTCATATAGTCAAAGATATTTCAATATTAATAAACCTAAATTAGTAAACAAAAAATGGACATTGATAATGGACTGATGACAAGAGAAAATTATACAATGTAAGTTGTACATATGAATAAATATGAACATAAACATAAATATATAAGTATAAATAAATCTATAAATATAAATAAATAAATGTAAATATAAATATAAGTGTAAACATAGATGTATAATAAAAATTCAACAACCTAGTCAACTTTAGCTTGGCTCTCCTTAGTTTGAGTACACTATTTATACTGATGGTATAGATGTATAATAAAAAATTCAACAACCTAGTCAACTATAGCTTGGCTCTCCTTAGTTTGAGTACACTACTTATACTGATGGTATCGTTCAACCCGGGTGGCCTAGAAGCATTGAGTCTTAATTGCCATAGCAATTCCCTGTACTCTAGGGATGTTTCCCAATCCCCACCCCTAGGGTTATGCATGACCTGTTCTAACACTAAAAACTTTAGAGTCATCTGTTTGCAAGTTAGGGAATGTTTGTAAAAGGCATTTGTTGGTTTCTTTTTGCTTATTTCATATAAGTGTTCATAGACTCTTTTCTTTAGCGTCCTTTCGGTTTTGCCAACATAAAAACCATAACAATGTTGGCAAAACCCTAAGTAGACCACCCCTTTTGTGTTACAATTGAAGTGACCTGGTGAAATAATATTGGCCCTCCTAGATTTCAAATATAAACCCTTGTTGTTAACCATTAAAGGACATTGCTTACAAGAATTACATCCATAAGTCCCAAACTTTAATTGGGTATTAATAGCCTTTCTAAATTGATTCATTTCAAGTAGATCTTTAAGGTTCTTGCTCCTCCTTCTCAAAAAATGTGTTTTTTCTGGTATTATCTTATTGATTTCATCATTCTTTGATAACATGGGCCAATATTTACGAATGATATTCTCTATCTCAGAGTTATTCATATTAAATGTATGGAGAAAAGAATTTTCTTTCTCAACATAATGTTTGTTTGTGTTGTTGTTTAAATTGTTATTTGAACCTTCCCCTAGTAATGGAAAATATTGGTCTACCCTTTTAGAAGAAATTTCTTGTACTAATGTATCAAATAACTGTAATGGATAATCTTTTTCCAAAAATAATGTTCTAAGAAATTCTACTTCCTTTTGAAATAAGTTGTCTTCACTACACATGCGGGAGGCTCTGATAAGTTGGCCCTTTATAATTCCCCTCTTTTGGGACAACGGGTGATCACTTCCAAAATGCAAAAACATGTTGGAATAACTATCCTTTCTAAATATACTAGATTGAAATTGATTAATTTCTAAATTTCTTTCTAGCTTAACATCCAAGTAATGCAAATAATTAGGGTTTATTGAGTAAGTAAATCTCAAGAAATCAGTCGTGGAACCAATATAACCCATACATTTTTCAAAATCATTAATGTCACCTCTCCACAAGATACAAATATCATCAAGGTATCGCTGGTAGTGTATGATATACTTGACCCATTCAGAAGCAAAAATGTAATTAGACTCCCAATAATGAAGAACTATGTTTGCATATGCTGACGCACATGGAGTACCCATAGCTACTCCTCTTTTTTGTTTAAAAAGTTCTCCATTGAAGGAAATAAAATTGTTGTTAAGGATTACATCCATAAATTCTACTAGCAAACCTGTCATGTTAGCACTAAAACCTGCTGAGCGGGTAATTACATAATTGAACCATTTTAAACCTGTAACATGTGGGATACTGGGGAACAAATCTACTATATCTATAGTAATCATAAACTTAGTATCTGTGAAATGTTCCCGTTTCACATTTCTTAAGAATTCCCATGAATCTTTACATAAATGTTGAAATGATGTCACCAAATTTTTTGTTGTAATGTCTATAAACTTCCCTAATGGTTCAGTTATTCCTTTGGCTCCTGCCACTATAGGTCTAAACTGTAATGGGTTCAGTCCTTTGTGGACCCTCGGGATACCAAATATTACTGGTGTTAAGGGTTTAGGCACCAACAAGTAATTGTACAGCTGTTCGTTAATTGCGCCTTGCATAAGGTGGTCCTCTAACATGTACTTGATTTTTGCATAAGCTATATTTCGTTCGTTGAGTGAAACTTCACTATATTGTTGTGTATCATGCAGTAAAGTGTGTAAGATTGCTTCATAGTCATGTCTATATATAAGTACCACACCCCCCCCTTATCAGTTTTCATTACCCTGATGTCCTCCATTTTCAAAAGGTTAATTAGTCCAAATGCTTCATTGGAAAGGTTTCTAGGGTGTGTTGTACCTTTGTTACCTTTGATATTCCTGATTTCTGTTTCTACTAACTCATCGAAAATTTTCAACGCTGGATGGAGTGGAGGATTGAAAGTACTGGACCTATGAAATAAATTGGGTGTATAATTATTACCCTTAAAATAAATATTTAAATTAAGTTGGCTCATAAATAATTTCAGGTCCAATACTGTTCTGGTCATATCTAAACAGTGAGAGGGAACAAAATGTAACCCCTTTGTGAAAAGGTCAAAATACACAGTGGTCAATTCTGTGTCCGTATAATTGTAAATGGTGAAGTTGTCTTGCCTCCAAACATTACAATTATTCGGGGTCGTAATGTTCACTTCATCTGAAGGAGTTGTTACCTCCTGGGTTTGTTCCATCTCTGTGTTTGGGGGGTAAATTCCCTGTTCTTTTGCCTCCCCGGGGCATAGTGAAAAACCTGCTTAGGTTCCTGGTTTGATTTCTGGGCTAGTCTTTCACTTCTCCTAGGGGCCTGTGTATCAAGTGTAGCTTCGTTGTCGTCATCTAAGTTGTTGAGAGTGTTACCATTGTTAAGTTTACTGTTGTACCATTTCCTTTTGTTATTAAAAACATAAGCTGTCCCATTCCTATAGTCTGCTAAATCTCGTTCAAGTTTTTTTATCTTCCTAGAAACAACCCTCATACAGTGATCATCTACTTCTTTAAATGCACTTTCGTAATCTTTCTTAATACTATTAAAGTTACTGTTATTAACAATTGTATTGTTGAGGGTGTTAACCTCAATTAGTAATGCAGCAGCTTTTGTTTCATAGTCTTTGACCATTAGGTCTAGCATGTCCAGTCCGGCCTTATTGAACAGTTCAGTCAAATCATTAAATAAATCCGAACCTGGTGTAGCGTTGTTTGGAAATTTACTAAAGCGCAGCCCTTTTGGAATACGCTGCACTCTGATACATTCAGTTAAATATTGTATCTCTAATTGTGCTGCTTTGTACGCATACATTTTATTGTTTAGTCACTTAATGAATGCTCAAGTTGGTCGTTGTGAACATTAGTAACATGAACAGTACCTTGATTAAATGAAAAACTTTTCGTGGTCCATTTATTAAAGTTAAAATCCTTCACCGTTGAACAACCTCCTGCTGATTTTGAAACCTGCTGTCTGCTGTGCTGGTCAGTTGAACCTTGCCCCAAAGATCGCGTGTCTTCAATAACTTCCGGTGGGGAGTTAGTTTTCCATCCCGAAAAATGGTTCGGTTCTCTGGCAAAATGCTGCTGGTTCGGTGGTATTCTATTTGAGTCACCACTGCTCTCCTGCGTTAGTATACCACTTAATTGCGACAAAAGGCACATAACTTGTTTAAATTCGCCCCTCGTCACCGGGGCGTCATCTGGTAACTCCTGATCATCTTCCAAAATGTTAGGTGTAATACCGAAATCCAAGCTTCCCGACCTTTCCGCCATGAATAACCAAGTAAAAGCAAACCAAACGAAACAACTTTACCAACCAGGTAAAAAGTAATATGCAAAGAAATGGACAGGCAGCTTGTAATAAGATTTATTTGTGCCTCGCATCAATTCCACGATGCTTTAATTCAAGTCACGTATTAAAAATGAAACAGTTCCACCATAACAGATCCACAATAACCTCAAGAGCTTTCACCCAGGCTCTCCCAGGCTTTGTCAAGATACCTTGTGAGAGTTTCTTCACTTTTTTATACAGTTCTTTAAAATTGATGATTGAATCAATATTTCAATTATATAATTAGTAAATCTTGTGACCAATCGTATCTGCCCACTAAAAACCTAAATTTAAAACTATAGATGGTACAACATTTAAAGTACTACATTACTGTTTTTAAGTATTACAGATGTTCTAAAAATATTAGTAGACTAAAAAATTAAGAATGTGTCTGTACAAAACATTTATGCAAGATGGAATTTAGCATGGTAATTGATTCATGTTTAAATTGTGTTTAGAACCTAGCTGTGATACTCCATATAACCTTTTTAACAACAACTACTTTCATATAGTCAAAGATATTTCAATATTAATAAACCTAAATTAGTAAACAAAAAATGGACATTGATAATGGACTGATGACAAGAGAAAATTATACAATGTAAGTTGTACATATGAATAAATATGAACATAAACATAAATATATTTAAGTATAAATAAATCTAGAAATATAAATAGTTCTTGGATGTGTGTCAAAGCTTTCAATTAAATGCACATGCTCCTCAGAAATATAATTTTTGCCTAGTCTAGCCCAGTTATTGTACCTTAGTGAATAATATGTAAATTCTCTTAGAGTTCCTACTACTGAATTCATGTCTTCCACACCAAATGTTTTCATAAATTTCTTCAGAAATCTAACCTCTTTTTTTGTTGTATTTTCCTTTCCACGTCCCCCAGTTACATCCTCAATGTTGCAAATCAAGTTCCAGTCCCCACCTATAAGTAATATGCCCTGTTGAAAGCTGATTATTTCTCTAAACATTTTCTTAAGCTCCATAATAGCAATTTAAGTGGAATATAAATACATGCTAGAGTAATCCACCACCCCTGCCAGTAGCCCCTTACTACAAAAAATATATCTTTGCTATTCTTCTATCACTACTAGAGCTCCTCAAGAAATTAGTATAAGTTCTCCTATCTTCCTTTGTCCCCAGTATTCTGCTGAATATCCATCTAAAATTCTCTCTATCAAATTCACATGCTTACTTCATTCCAAATGTGTCTCCTGTAGCACTACTTCTACTCTGTATTTCTTAATATAATTCAATGTGGTTACATTTTTTTCTATTCATATGTAGCCATTCACATCTCAAAATATGTTTAGTGTACCTATTATTATGAAACATTATTTTTCCCAACTATTATGTACAACAGCTTTTTCAAATATCTATTTCAGGCTTTTGTGTTACATGCACCCACTAATGTTTGGCAGTTTCATACTTTATACGATTGTTTCTTGTCATCTCCATTTGAACCTACTTCACATTTTAGAAGACTTGTTGTTTTAAGGAAAATCCTCAAAAAATATATCACAAGAACACCCTCATAACCTATAAAACAAACACACACAACTATGTACATTTTCAAATACTGAAGTTTAGCCCTCCTAGAAGGAGCAACTGTCCCAAATCAAAAGCTGCACCCAGAGGCTTTAACTAACCTAAAATTAAGATTATCCATTGTAGTAAGAATCTTTGTGTTCAACATCTTTGTATCCTGTACAGGAAGGGTTAAAATGTGAAACTGCATTGCGTGCAAAGAAATAAGCTAAAATGAGTTGTTTTTCTTGTAAGGAATTTGCTGACCAGAAAGGAATGCACAGATGCTACTTTGGTCCAGGCACAGGCCTATCTTGGGACTGACCTCTGACCAAGGAGGAGTGCATAGATGTTACCTTGATGTAGGCACCAACTTATCTTGTGTCTGACTTTTTTACCATCTAAGGCTCCACTGAGTGAATTTATAGCCTTGACTGAAATTCCTTGTCTAGTAACCAGTTGCTGTATATAAACCCATGTAAAGTGTGTAGAAATTAGACTGCTGACAACCAAGAACTTTTGTGGCAGATCTCCATGCATGTTAAATAAATATGTTAAGAGTATTAAAATCTTTTGACATTTCTAGAGGGACTGAAAAACCTGTACAGGAAGAAAGACCTCCGACAAAGAGTCGTAAGTAGAGGCCAGTCACTCTTAGATTCGATCCCTTTTATTTGTAAAAGTTTTTTTTTAAAAAAGGGACTAGTCATAAAGGAATTTCTTTTGTTTAAAATTTTACAAAAGACCGGTAGAGATCTCAGGAAAAGGAAACAGTTTTTCTTTTAAATAAGAAAAATGGGAACAGGAAGCAGTTGTTGTGTTAGGAAGGGCTGCTTAAATAAAAGGACTGAGGATGAGGAATATATGTTTAAATTACATCCAAAAACTTGAAATATATAAAAAATGGAAGAAAGACTATGGGTTTAGTGGTACCTTGAATAAATCAGAATGTCAAAATCTAGTGAGAGAAGGGACACAGGAGGTAAGGTTAAGAAACAAAAAGGTAGGATTTCCTCAAGCACAGAAATGGTTAGAAGAAGCTAATAAGAGACATAGGGAACAATTTTCAAATAAGGGAGATGGTGGCTCGAGTGCAAAGATGCATTTTTGTCCGAAAAGAGGATGATGAGACATCTGTTGCCTGTCAAAGACATGGTTAGTCCACCCCAGTATCAGGAAGATGACACAGAGAATCAGGATAAAACTGTACCCTCTGTAGTACTGACAAAACAAGTAGGTGAAACCCTGCAACTATAGATAAATCAGAATGGACGCACAAGGAAGCTGAAATGCAAGAAGATGAATTAAATATAGTATCTGCAGACTCATATCCCTTATAGAAGTAGCAAATCGTCAAGGTCCCACTATTTTAGTTTATCGACCTTGGACACGGGAAGACATCCAGCTGTGGAGGGCATACCACACCCAAAATTAGACATGACCAAGTTTTGTGAAAATATCGCAGAGCATGATAGAAAGTTACAAGCTAAATGCCGTAGAGCTGGAGCAAGTAGTTCGACAAATTTTGGGTCCCGACTGGCACCTGGTCTGTGGGGACTGGGACCCCATAACCAGGGAGATGATAGACCACTTGCCTACAATTCAGACTCCTACCAAAAGCAGGTTAAGGATTTACTAGACCGTATTATGGAAAAATGGAAGCCTAGGGCAGACTGGACCTGTATCAATAGATGTGTGCAAGAAGACGATGAAAAGTAGATAACTACTTGCACAGACTTACCCAGTGTTTTGATAACCATAGTGGAATAGACAAACCGCTTAATCAAGAAAAGGATTCACCTTATGAACAACAGTTAAAAATGCCTTTTAAAAGGATGTAGGACTGCAATCAGTAACTTCATTCACAAACATATGATAGATCATAGCGTCTGCAACCCTTACTGGAGTATGCACGACATGCAGAAAAATATTTAGAAGAAAGGAAAAAGAAACAAGCTCAAACCTTTACGTGGTGAAGATGGGACACTTATGCTATTGCAAGGTCCAACTAACAGGGGTAGAGGAAGGCAGAGGGAGGGGCAGAGGAAGGCGGAATGTGGGACATTCCGAGGACTATGAAGGCAGACAGAAAAGAGGAGAATGTTTCAAATGTGGTAGAAAGGGACATTTTGCCAGGGATTGTCGGTCTTCTGAAAGAACTAAAACCACCCCGAATCATGAGTCAGCATGACTATATGATGGTGGTGGAGGTGAATCAGACCAAAAGGCTGATGGGCCAGACTCAATAAGGCAGAGTGAAAAGGAAGCTTTGAGGACATAAACGAAGAAGGTAAGGGAGAATGTGCAGGATGGGAGAATGAAATGACTGATTTTTCAGACAAAGGTGAATATCAGGTTGTTAATTTAACAGCGCTTGCTGTAACTATGCAGCTAGAGGCACAACCGATTATCACACTTCAAGTGGAAGGGAAGGATGTAGAATTTTTGTGTGATTCAGGGGCCTCCAGGACCCTGCTAAAAACCTCTGCAGTGCCATCTGATGTAACTTCTGATGACTATGTATTAGTCAAGGCAGCCAATGGCCGCATTTATAAAGAACCACTATCTAAACCCTTATGGTTTACGGACCCTGAAACTAACCAAACTATCAGATTTCGAGTCATTATTTCCAAAATTTGCCCTGTAAACTTATTAGGAGAGATTTGATGCATGTGTTTGGCATAGCAGCTGTGCCGACTGCATCAGGGATTCTAGCCAAGCAGTAGAAATTCAAGATGTTATGTTGCAGGTGGGGCAGGGTGATTTACACTACTGGTACAGTAATGATCTTGTCGAAACTGGACCACAAAATGTAGTTAATGAGTTAACTAATTTAGCCTTAAGCAAATATGGCACACAACCGCCAGTGGTAGCTAAACAACTACATTGTACAATGTACTACAGAAAGCATGTAGGACCAGACGACAAATATGAAGAGCAATTCTTTAAACACAAGGTCACAAAAATCTTGTTACAAAACCTATATTGGGATAAAGCAGGAAATTCTGCAGTTACATGCAGTCTTACAAAAGATATGCAGTTACTTTTTCGCAATAATTCTATTGCACATGTCTCTGTAACAAGGGAAGAACAAATGGCATGGTATCTGGTGGGGAGGAAAGTTACTGAATGGGCTAAAATGACGCCAGAACAGTTGGTATGTAAAGTACAGGTACAAAGACTAAATTGGGTCACCCAGGCCAGACCAACAGTGCACCTCCGTGAAGACAGGCTAACACCACCGAAGGGCCATTCTGACTATATCTCCTACAGGAAGAATTAAAGTTACAATCAGTGCCAGACTCCTTATGGTCCGCAACATGACATTGGGGTAATAAGAACAGCAGGACAGGTTAAAATAACTCCAAAATCCGACTTTTGACCTCACAAGCGTCAGTATCCGCTAAGTAAAAGGCAGAAGAAGGCATTCTACCAGTGATCACGGCTCTATTACAAGCTGGGGTTTTAATTCCATGCA
The DNA here is from genome assembly GCF_019279795.1 of Protopterus annectens. Classification (NCBI taxonomy): domain Eukaryota; kingdom Metazoa; phylum Chordata; order Ceratodontiformes; family Protopteridae; genus Protopterus; species Protopterus annectens. Next base: position 1,449,214,744 of record NC_056741.1, on the reverse strand, counting down.
CAGATTCACCGTGTAACACACCCTTGTTCCCAGTAAGGAAACCGGATGGGACCTGGAGAATGGTACAGGATCTGCAAGCTGTGAATGCTGCTGTAGTACCAAGGGCTCCTATGGTCCCAGATCCATCTGTTTTGTTAAATGATATCCTTCCCACAGATAAGTATTTTTCTGTCATTGATATCAGTAACGCATTTTCCATCCCTCTACAGGAAACTAGTAGGTTTTGCATGAGCAAGCGGTACACCTACACAAGGCTGCAGGGATATTGTGAAAGGAAATGTCAACAAACCTAGCACAGTTTCAACCGGAGCATGGCTGTCATCTACTGTTATCGTGGGCCGACATCTTACTGGCTGCACCCACGGAGGCTGTCTGTGAGTCGAAACTATTCGGTTATTGCATTTCTTGGCAAAAGAGGGACATAAGGTAAACAAATCTAAATTACAATTTTGTAAAGCTGAAGTGCGATATCTAGGCTATACCATTTCAAATGCTGGTAGACAACTGGATAGCTGTAGAAAAGAAGCTATTTTACAGGCACCAATGCCCAGTACAAAAAAGAAATGATGTCATTTTAGGAATAACTAACTTTTGTCGTAGTTGGATTCCCAATTATGCAGAGGAAGTGAGTCCACTTTCAGAACTTATTTTTGCACTTCCCATGGCAGCACATGAAATGGACAAATAAGGCAATACAGGCATTTACTAGGGTAAAGCAACTGATAGCAGGATCTGCAACACTTAGCTTCCTGACTATACAAAACCTTTTGTTCAGACAGTAGATTGTAAGCAGGGCTTTATGACATCGGTTCTTTTGCAAATTTATGGGGATAAGTTGAGGCCATTAGCTTTTTATTCCAGTAAACTGGACACAGTGGCACGATCGCGTGCCACACTGTGTACAAGCAGTAGTCGCTGCACTGGCCGTGCAGGCGTCTGCAACCCTAGTTTTGTTTCATGACAGGATAAAATTACCTTTCTCTCTCCTAGCAGACACTTGTCCTGCATGACAACATTACTATCACAACCACACATGACCATTGAGCGATGCACCACTCTTAATCCAGCCACGCTGTTACCTACAGCTGATGACGGTGCCCCCTCGGCCCTGATGTTTAGACTTAATACACTCTAATGTCTTGCCAAGACCAGACCTTAAGGATCAGCCTTTGGCAAATTCAGATTGGACCCTGTTAGATGGGTCAGCACGTAAGAATGAGGCAGGTATTACACAAGTGGGTTATGCAGTCACAACTGAGACTAAGGTACTAGAGGCAAAACCTCTCCCCAGGAATCTGTCTGAATTGATTGCTTTGACCAGAGCATGTACCATTTCCAAGGATAAGGCAGTTACTATCTACACAGATAGTCAGTATGCTTTTTCCACGGTCCATGTCTTTGCACAGCAATGGAAAAATAGGGAATGGTTACTGCCTCAGGAAAGGAAATAACCCACAAGGATTTAATTCTTAACCTCTTACAAGCTGTCCAACTGCCACGGGATTGGCCATCTGTCAGTATCACTTGGAAATGCACTAGCTGACAAAACTGCAAAAAGTGTAGCCTTAACCTCTACTTTTGCACTCGAGACCACACAGAAGGAACTTCATCCTACAGATAAATTTGATCTACAAACTTTACAAGTAATGCAGGAACTTAGTACAGTTCAGGAAAAACAGCGATGGGTTAAATATGGGGCTATTCAAAAGCAAGGAGTTTTTGTAGGTCCAAATGATAAGTATGTTTTGCCAACAAACCTTTTCAGGTATGCCTCATTAGTGACGCATGGCCCATCTCATCTGGGCCCTGCTGCTATGGTTCAAATGACCCAGCAAATTTTCTGGACCAAGGGCTTTATAGCATATGCTAACGGTTTTGTTTATCGTGCCTGCTTTGTACCCGATACCATGGTGGTCGCTGCCTCCGTATCCATTTCACACAATCTGTATGGATTTTATTGAACTAACCCTGTTCAACAAAAGCGATTTGTATTAGTCATTATTGATGCTTTTACAAAATGGGTTGAAGCTTTTCCAGTAACTCATCCAGATGCCCTGTCGGTAGCCAAGGCCCTTACGAATAATATTATCCCTCATTTTGGGCTACCCACACGCATCTATTCTGATAATGGCACACATTTTGTAAACCAAGTTATTCAAAAGCTGGCTGCCGTTTTTCAGATTGACTTAAAACATCACTGTGCCTACCACCCACAGTCAGCAGGGTTGGTTGAACGCCATAATGGCATTCTCAAAGGCAAGTTACGTAAACTCATGGCGAGACACATCAGTCTTGGATAAACTGCTTACCTCTGGCACTCCTGTCCATGCGTACCACCCACTTCAAAAGGGGTCACACCATTTGAACTACTATATGGGAGACCTTATTCCCGCAGTGGCAAGGTCTTTTGCCTGAGGGCGTGAGGGGTGAAGAGATAGCAGATTACATGAGGAAAATGCTGACAAAAACTAACACTTCTCTAACAAATGATTATTTTTCAGATCAGAAGAACAACAGGATCCTGGAAGTGAAGGCTGGCGAGTGGGTGTGGATTAAAATTGTAAAACGTGGGCCTCTCCGGTGGGAAGGCCCATACCAGGTTTTGATTTCGACACCCACAGCAGTTCAATAAAGGAGCGAACATCTTGGATCCACCTGACACATTGCAAGATTGTCAGGAAATTTGAGTTGGAAAAGAATTTGAGTTCCCCTGAGGAACATTGATTAGTAGTAATCCTGTTTTTGTATGAACTTTTCTGACTGTTGTAGCAATGCAGGAAAATACCGGAAGGGAGCAGTCCTTCCCACAAAGGCATTGTAAAATAATTTTGTTATTAGTGATTGTAAGTGTTATTTTTCTGTTTTGGCCATTTTTATTTTCACACGGAACGAGCCAAACAAAGAGAGATGAAAATACAGCTTGGCATCCACCTTTTAACACGTATCAGGCTATTAAATATGCATATGCTTTGTCTTTTAATGTTTCAAATTGTTGGATATGCACAGCTATCCCGACTGTACATGGTGGTCTGATGTTAGGTACAGTCCCTTTGGGGCAAATGATACATGGACCAATTTACTATTTGAAACTTCAGATAGCTGTAAAGGACAAAATAGCATTACCCCTCATGGGTCGTCAGAATGGAACTGTATGTTTCAGAGATCTGGAAAAATTAAGGTTGGATGGAGTCAATGTAATATAACCATAATTCATAACTGTACATTAGATGGGCACTGTGCAACAAGTTTCAAGCCTATAAGAGTGCTTATTAATAGTACAGGGCTTATTAATGTCACTAGTTTTGTTGAAAAAATGTTATCTGTGTATGATCTTTTGTTTAAAGGGATACAAGACAAAGGAAATCATTCTATTCCAGTAAATATCACTCTTAAAGTGAATGACTGTTATTTTGTCTGTGGTAACAAAGCATACAAATGGTTACCAAGGAATTGGTCAGGCAGTTGTTTTTTGGGTTATTTGGCACCAGCTATAAGACATTCCTTTACTCTTCCCCAAGGTAAAATACGAAATGTACGTGCTGTGAATAAACCTGTTAATCCCGGTGGTAACATTGATGCAACCTGCATCTATCAGCACCATTTAGCGCACAGTAGCAGCAAGGGACTGTCACACATGGACTTGGGCGATGATGTCATTTCTTGGGCTGGTATTCTTCCAGCCTATGGGACAGTAAAATCTATTTGGGAGCTCAGAAAATTGTCAAAACTGTTAGAAACTCTGAGCAATGCAACTTTTCTGCACTGGAGTTGGTGACGGATGAGCTAACTGCAATGAGGACTGTAGTGTTGCAGAATCGGATGGCCGATTTCACCCTAGCAAGGAGGTACTTGTGCTCTTATCCAGGAGGAGTGTTGTTCTTTTATTCCGATAATGAACATGATATAGACAGTCATTTGGAAATCTTACAACAAGTTTCTGAACTTACAAAACCAGGACAGAATCCATTGACTGACTTTTTCCAGAATTGGTTTGGAAATTGGGGAACAGTATTTATGAATGTCTTAATTGCTGTATGTGTTGGTGCCATTATATTCCTACTGTTGGGTTGTTGTTGCATTCCTTGCATCCGAATGATAATATCAAGTGTATTGTCTGCTAATGCAACTAAAGCTTATTATTCTGAATATACCGAAAATGAATCGTGTTAAAACCTGTATGAATAAAATGTATTACTGGGGATACAAAGTGTTGAGAAAAGAGAGATGTAGTAAGAATCTTTGTGTTCAACATCTTTGTATCCTGTACAGGAAGGGTTAAAATGTGAAACTGCATTGCGTGCAAAGAAATAAGCTAAAATGAGTTGTTTTTCTTGTAAGGAATTTGCTGACCAGAAAGGAATGCACAGATGCTACTTTGGTCCAGGCACAGGCCTATCTTGGGACTGACCTCTGACCAAGGAGGAGTGCATAGATGTTACCTTGATGTAGGCACCAACTTATCTTGTGTCTGACTTTTTCACCATCTAAGGCTCCACTGAGTGAATTTATAGCCTTGACTGAAATTCCTTGTCTAGTAACCAGTTGCTGAGTATGCACGAAAGAGGGTATATAAACCCATGTAAAGTGTGTAGAAATTAGACTGCTGACAACCAAGAACTTTTTGTGGCAGATCTCCATGCATGTTAAATAAACTCTTTTTTGGCCTACCTTTTTTGCTGCGTGATTCTTCCAGTATATGTTAAGAGTATTAAAAATCTTTTGACATCCATGCTAAAGCACATGCTACAGCCTGTGCTTCTACTTACACAAATTGCTGTCTGTTCTTTTCTTATCTTTATTTATCTCCCAGATATGAAAAACATATTATACATTTTCAGAAAATATTAACTTTTATCCTTAAGGAAAACTGCACTGGCCATCTTAAAATAAACTAAAGTATACCTTGTTCTAGTAAATGCATTAAATAATTTAGTTACTAAAGAAAGATCTCTCTTATTGACTTCCAATAACTTCACACTATTTTTTACTGAGCTGCTTGCCCTTATACCTTTTAATTGCAAGCTTCTCTCAATAACAAATACCCAGACCTCTTGATTTACTGCCTTCAACTTGAGTCAACTTGTATGCATGGAAAAAGCATAATGAGCATTTACTTGTTAAAGAAAACTATTCATTACATTGTGGACTGTCATTTTAAAAAATTGCATACACAAAATCTTGTCATTATATTAAGTCAATGGCATTAAACCAGAATTCACCTGTGTAAAAGCAAAATTAAACATTTCAACTCTGCATGTATTATACTCAGTGCATTTTTATACCCCACCCAAAAGCCCCAGATTACAGCCTATTAACCCAGCATGCTTTTGTCCAGTCTTTTTTCTCTTTTTACATTATAATGCCTACATTTCTTAAAACTAAAAGAAAAAAAGTAGTTGCTTACTTTAGTATCTTTATTATATACAACAATCATTTAAATGCTTTACTATATAACATGTAATTCATATCATGAAATGTTTTATACAATTGTTAAGAACAAAATTGTTTTGCTTATTTTCTTCTTTTAGCGTCCTTCCAAACATTAATGACATGAAGTGGAGCTTATGCTTTTCAGTTCTCCACAAGTTTAGAAAAGTTAACAAAAGTCCAATCTTTTCACTTTCTCCTGTACAGCCATATTTCACAAATGTGACTAATACATTATAATCTCACATTTATTAACTAATTTCAGTGCTGGAGATGAAAAGAAAAATGACAAGCATCTCCCAAACGACAAAGTTTTGTATTTCCTCCACAGCCTGTTCTACATCAAAAAGTTACTTTGATCCTCCAGGAAAAAAAATATCTGAAGACAGGTGGATACAATAGCTTGAATCTCACAGGTCTATATTAAATCATTGAAAGTTTAATTCCATAAAAAACAGCGAACTTTGTTTCACTGAACGTTAATATCACTGAATTTCAAACCATCAAATTTCAATACTTGGCCAACATCGTGAACACGAGAATAACCCGGTAATTGAAAATAAATAACACCCTATATAAAACACCATTCATAATGTATATACTACAATACTAAACTATACAATTGCCCCCTCTATATATATGAATAATAACTGAAAAGTAAAGTAATTATACCTGTAACTTAAACAAAATGACAGTAAAACACAGTACACATGGAATCGTCTCGACAACACTCTGCCTCCAACTTTTAATACTTTGCCTTTCTGACATAGTTTTGTCAGGAGCAATTCTTTCTACTGGTATGATTGCATCTTTACTAATACAGGTCATGGTTGCTTTCTCATGGCCAGGTTTGGAATAGATACACAATGCGCCCTTTCAATTAACAAATCCTGTTGTGGAATACCAGTCCAGTTATTAATTTGTGCTTTCATAGAATTAATACAGTCTGCGCCTTCCAATTTTTCTGGTACAGCAAAAAAACTCAGATTTTCTCTGCATGATCTTTCCTCTAACTCAGACCGTTTATTGAAACTGCTCTTCCAAAACAGTGTCATACTCAGCCAGCTTTTTCTTTGTTTTGACCTTTGATTTTTATAATTTTATCAGTTCAGCTGAATTAACATTTAAAGCCTCTCATTTTTTCCAGATTTTTCTTATCTGAGTTGATATATTCACTCCTTCACTGTTTCATTTATTTTAATCAGCTCTGAGCACATTTGACTTATTTTTTTCCTCTAAATTACTGGTAGCCATCTCTTGCACTAAAGCTGGAACTTGAACAGCTTTTTTGCTGAATAGCTGCATGATTCATTCCAGTCAGTGTTTTCTCTTCTCCTTTTCTAGTTGATTTTCTTTCAGGCTCATTAAGTTTCCTCTTTGCCATCTAGGCAACTTACTAACTAGTAACTGAATTTTACTAAAACAGGCAGTATTACTGGCCTTTATCTAACAGTTTCTTTTTTCACACTGTGAGAGCTGAAGTTAAGCTGTTGATTACAGTACAGCCATTTTGGAAGACCCATGAATGATTAGATTTTAAGGAAACCCTACCTTTGTGGAAAATGAGAAGGCTGACCCATGATAAGAGCTTGCAAGTCAGATACTCTTCTTAGCAGATGTCAGAGCAATTAGCAACAGTGTTTTCCACAATAAAAACCTCAAGTCAGCATGTTGAGCCAGTTCAAATTAAGATCCCTAGGAAGTGCCATCTGTTTTCTCGGAGTCTTGGTATGCAAAACCCCTTTCAAAAACAGTTTCATGTGTGATTATATTGAAAAAGGAGGATCCAAAGGCAGAAAGGGCCAAAAATGAATCTTGCTAAAGTGTAAGACAGGTCAAAGGACAGAAACTCAAACAAATATAGAGCCACACAAATTATAGCATTAAAAGGGTCCTAGTTCTTGTCTTGCAGAAAACCAGAAAATACTTTCCATTTACTAGTTCATGATTTTCTAGTATTATGTGTTTTGTAATACCTGATGCACATTCTCAAAAATAGCTGCCTAAAAGGTATGACGATTTTGTCATCCAGGCAGTTAGCTGCAGCTGTTTGCAGTTGAGCGAGAAGGACCAGTCTTTGGGGAAGATTGTGGAAACTGCCCTTAGCTATTTCCAACACTGGGGAGAACCACTGCTGCTGGGCCAGAAGGAAGTCAACACAATGATCTCTACAGAGTCCTTCAGAATTTTAAGAATGCCCCTGGAGTTTTGTGAAAAGGGTGGAAAAGCAACAGAACATTCCTGTTTAAGGAAAAGAAAAAGCATCTGTTTTCCATGCCTTCTTGCATGGAGTCCTGGAGCAGAATTTTGCCATCTGATTGTTGTGACACAAATCAAAAAGATCTGATGTGTTCCTCCCAGCTGCATCAATTTATGTAAATTTCCTAATTTAGTTTACATTCATGAGTGTCTGTTTTGTTCCTGTTCAGCTTGTCTGACAGCATTACGAGTTGCCTGTAGAGCAAAACTGTGATGAGAAGCTATATCCCAGGCTACAATGGCTATTATGCCTAGATGGTAGAATCTGGATTCCCCCTGTTTGTTTATGTATCACATCACTGTGGTGTTGTCTGTAAACACTTTGAACAATCCTAAGAACCATAGGTGATCGAGTGTGTCGAGATCATTTACAAGTGCAAACATTTCTTTTATGTTTATGTGTTTCTGCCTGTCTTTTCTGTTCCAAAAACCCTCACTGACTGTTATGTGTTACCCATTGTTATGACCTCATCAGCACAGCACATGCAGAATGTTTAACAAAACACAAGAAACACAGGGCTGTTATACCTAGCTGATGTCCATTGCCATTAGGGTGACTGCAAAATATCCCAACTAACAAACTAAAACAAAGAGTGAGACGATCACACAGAAAAAACAATCAGTAAAAAACGAAATGAAAACTCCTGCCAAGCTAGAGCTTCCACTGAATGACCTCTAAAACATCCTGAATCAGAGGCACATGTGATATATGCAAATGACCCTTATGAACATCAGGTGTTTCAGCTATATGGGGATTCTGAATGCCCGTGCATTTTTGTTTATTTTAGTTTGTTCTAAAAACCCTCTACTTTCACCTCCCATAAGCACTGCTTTGCAAACAATATCCACAATGGCTGTTATTATGGACTGTGCTGGAGCTAGAGGAGAAAAGGAAGACACAGATTATGATAAATTGGTCTCTCTACCATAGACTCTCCTTTCTCACAAACCCTAAAACCTGGAATCTGGACTCTCAGTGGATGTTGGGACCATACAGGTTATAAGAAACAAATAATTTTTCTCATAGGTTCATAGTTAGGTACTAGGCTATCAGCCCAGGGGCCTATACAAGCCCAGCCATAAAGGTACCCTGGCTTTTGCCACCCAAGAAAATTATTTTCCTGTGCCACTGTCTAGCAGGGCCACAGAGGTGATCCCCGGGTGAATTTCCTATTTCCCATCCAATCATGTGGAATCTTCCCAGAAGAATGAGAATCATAGATACTTGAGACCTAGAATCCTGTCAAAATTCCTTTGCTGAGACAGTAGTTTGAGTAAAAAAACTCAGGAACAGATCTAGATACTGATCTACTTTTTCCTGTAAAAGAAAAAACTCTTTTGACTAAGGTATCTAGAAAACTTCCCAGGATGTCAATCCTATGAAGAGTTATACACGACTTTTGTATGTTCTACTGAAGTTTCTATCTTTGTAGGAGATCTCTCATCCAAGTGGTAGATTCCTGATACTGTGAAAAAGACTCTGAAAAGATAAGCAAGTTGTCTAAATAAGGAAAAATGTGAATACCTTGCAGTCTGTATTAAGCTATTACTGGAGCTAGACACTTTGTAAATCCCCTTGCAGCAGTGGATAGGCCAAATACAAATGTAGAGAACTTTAACTGTGATCCAGACAAAGAAAATCTTAAACATCTGAAACCTGGAGCTATAGGAATGTAATGATAAGCATCTTTTAAATCTAAGGTTACAAGAAAACGCAAATGGGGAACGAGAGGTAAGAAGATGTTAAGGGAATATTTTAAACCTGGTCACCATTACAAATGGATTTGAAAGATCCAGAACTGGTCTGCAAGAATCTTTTCACTGGCACCAAAAACACCCTTGAATAAATCCCTTCTATTAGTTGAGGAGAGGGGATCACTTCTATTAGCCCCTGAGTCAGCAGGTGTTAAATGAGAAGCGGGAAAAGAAAAGTTTGATCTGGTGGATGAAGAGGAATCCCTTGGAAAGGAGGAAGAGACTCCCAATGTCATCTGTTGCCATAATGAATAATTTTCAAAACCTATTTGTCTGAAAATATCTCTAACCAAAGTTAGAAATGGATGCTCAGATTTTCTGGAAGGAAAAATGGCTTGCCACGGTGGGAAAAGGCAGGAAGGTCTTACAGATAGTCATTCAGACTTGTTAAACTGTCCTTTATACTGGGGGACAGTAGCATAGCTAGGGTGGAGTGACAGGAGCAACTGCCTCAGCTCAAAGAGTTGGGGAGGGGGATGTGATCAGCTGATCCTGATTTCTCTAATGGAATACCAGTTTTTAAAAGTCAGTATTGCATTTGGGAAAACATGAGCACTGTAGCTCTCCATGTGTGCTCTCAACTGTGGGAACTGTTTGCTACATTTGAAGCAAATCATTTTTTACATTTCAAAACATTTTTGTCAATATATGTGTTGATGGAGGGTCGGGGGCAAGGCACTGAAAGGGGGACCTGAATGGCTGGGGCAGGGGATGTCATGGATCCGGCCACCTGGCTGGTGTGCAAGTACAAGAAATGTCTTTTTTTTTTTTTTGTTGCTTTTTAATAGAAGACCTGGTGGGGGAGTACAGAGCTAACTGCTTACAATGTAGCAACTGGCTTATTGCAGTTAACTTTTTTTTTTTTTTTGTGAGGGTGGGGCAATGGCTGAACCAGCAACACGTATGATGGGGATTTTATTTTCTTCTTAGAATCTCCCTGATATTTAAAAAAAAAGTCTGTTTAACAGTAGCTTGCTTACTTTGCTTGTTGTAAAGGCAGTAGAGGCAGCATTAAACCCCTTGATAAACTTGTTGAAGGAAGGCTGAGCCTGCCTTCCTTCACCAGCCTGGCTAACAAATCTGTGAAATTCCCTGAATCAATGCAACTCTTTCATTACATAAGTAGCATCTTGTGAGACAGAGGCAATAAGATTACAGAGAGATTTTTTTCTCAGATGAAGGAAACTATGCCATAATCTCCCTCATGTTTTAAAAAAATGCATGTAAAAATTCAAACTAGAAAGGGATGATGATGAAGTGGAGGGGGTTCAAGAAATGAGGAGGGCGTGGAAATATGGATGATGATCCTTAAAGGGAATAATAAACATACAGATTACTAAATTCATAAATATACTCATACATTTGGAGAAAGTATTCTAAAAGCTAAAGCAGCACAGGAATGGAGAAAGGAGATTTTGCCAGTAGAGATGACTGCAATTAAGGGTACAGAAAATATACAAGAGGGGGCTGGAATTTACTGGAGAAAACTGTCAAAGGAATGAAGGTATTGGGAGGAAGTAACTAGAGTAGGTTAAATAAAAGAGTTGGATAAGGCCAAGAATGTTGCCTTCCTACCAGGGGTTGATATTAGAGTATAGGCAAACAGAAAGGGGTAGGGAAATCCAGGACCTGCTCGGTTAGAGTCTTTACTCAAATCTAAAACAGCTGCTACTTAAATGGGATAATTAGTAAGGCGTATAAAAATTGCATGATACCTATAAGAATCAATCAAGGGATGTTAGAAAAGATTGGGAAGAGAAAGGGGAAGGAGCAAATTACTTATAAATAAATGGAATTTCTGGAAATAATATGCAGAGAAATGGTCAGGATGATGAATGAGGTTTAAAAGTAGGCAGAAACAGAGCAATTTATACAATGTTGAACTGTAAGACAGTTGCCATAATGAAAACATATGTATATGTGTATAATGCATATAAATGAAAAAATGTTAATATGATTTGTTTTCTTTCCTATTAATGTACAAGTGCCTATGGTACGTGATAATTTAATAAAAGAGTTAAAAAAGGCAAGCAAACTTTGGCATATGAGCTTGGCAAAGGTGAATTCTTAATTTAAGTGTTGCAAAACAATCATTTTTTTTTATCTCCAAATCTAGCAAAAGTTTTCCCATTCTTCTCAGAAGGGGAGGGATTGACATCAACCAGATGTTTAGTAGCAGGTGGGTTTACCACAGAAAAAGTACAGTTTTGTACCTACCATAAATGTAGATGTTCGAGTGTATACACTGCTGCTGTCATTACACTTGGGTTATCCTGCCGTCAGGCGGTTTGCCAGTCGGCCCGAGTTCCAAAGTCTTGGTCCGGCATCGGTTGCTATCGTCTCCTCCCTGACGTCAGTGCGGCAGGGGTATATAACATGCAGCCGACGCCATTTTCTTCAGTTTTTCTTGCACCAGATGTCGGATGCCCCCAAATAGGTAGGCAATTCAAATTGCTAATAAAACATACATAATAAAAGCAAACAACAACTTTCAGCTACCAGCAAATACTCCCCATAGGTAGTAAAGGGTAGAAGACATAGGTACGTACCAGCAAGTAAGAGGGGAAGGAGGGAGGGTAACCTGGACTGCAGCAGTGTATACACTCGAACATCTACATTTATGGTAGGTACAAAACTGTACTATGTTCATCGTGTTACACTGCTGCAGTCATTGCACTTGGGTAGAATCCCAAAGCAGAGGTTGGGTAGCTGGTTCTATAAGGCATTAGGGGTGGCTATAAGGCCCTGCAGTACTGCAGTGGCAAAGCCAGCTCTGGATTTAGAGTATAGAGGCAGATGGTAATGCTTGGTGAAGGTATGCACAGAACTCCAAGTTGCTGCTTCCAAAATATCCTTGGTAGGTACTCCTCTGAGGTAGGTAGTTGAAGTGGCTGTTGCCCTAGTGGAGTGAGATCTAATGCTGCTAGGTACAGGTTTCCCATGGTGAGTATAGCAGAAATGTATACAATGTCCTATCCATTTTGAAATAGTCTGTTTTGAAATGGCTTTTCCCTATGCTCCTGCAGCATATGCTACCAATAATTGCTCAGATTTCCTGAAAGCATTGGTTTTGTCCAAGTAGAAACATGACTGCCTGTGAATGTCCAAGGAATGCAGTAGTCTCTCCCCTTTATTCTGTGGTTTTGGATAAAAAGTTGGCAAATGAATAGTTTGGTTTAGAGCCACACTGGATACCACCTTTGGCATAAACGTAGGGTTAGTTCTTAAAGACACCCTGTCCTGGTGGAAAATGAGGAAAGGTTCCACTGCCATTAGTGCCTGTAATTCTGAAACTCTTCGTGCTGATGTTATTGCCAGGAGTAGAGCAGTTTTCCAAGAGATATATTTTAATTCTGCTGTGTTAGCTGGCTCAAAAGGAGGTAAAGTCAATTTTTCCAAAACAAAGTTGAGGTCCCAAGTTGGAGTAGGTACTCTACGGGGCGGTCTTATGTTTTTAGCCCCTCTGAGGTACTGCCTTAGCAAAAGATTAGAGAAAATTGGTGGATCCATGTTGTAATGAGCAGAGATGGCAGAAGCATGGATCTTGATGGATGAGAAGGAAAGTCCTTTGTCCAGCATCTCAGTTAAATATTGTAGTATCTGAGGAATGTTTGGAACATGAGTGTCAAGGCTGTGTGCTTGGTTTCAGGCACAGAATCTCTTCCATTCATCCGAACAGGCTTTCCTGGTACTAGGCCTTCTGGCCTCCAGAATGACATCCATAACAGCTTTGGAGAGCGGCATTGCCTGCTTGACTAAGGAATCTTCCATTCAGCTAGGTTTAAGGTCTTTAGCTGGCTGTGTAGTATCTGATTGTTGTGCTGAGTCAGCAGAAGTGGGATATGAGGCAAAATCCAGGGTGGTTCTTGTACTAAGTTCTTTAAGATTGGGTGCCAGTGCTGGAGTGGCCAGTCTGGTGCAATCAGGATCATCTTTGGCTCTTCTTGCCTGGCTTTTATGAGTACCTTTGGCAGGAGAGGTAGTGGTGGGAAAGCATATACTTGTAGGTTTTTCCAGCTGAATGAGAGGGCATCCACTTTCCATGGTTGTGGATGGTAACTCCTTGTGCAGAATTTCTGTAGCTGGCAGTTCATTGGGGATGCAAACAGATCTATGTTCGGGCTCCACCATTTCTGTGTTATCATTCTGAATATCTGTGGATTCAATTCCCATTCATGGGGATCCATGATGTTTCTGCTAAAGTCGTCTGCCAGTGTGTTTTTCTCTCCTGGCAGGAATTGTGCTTGCAGATGAACTTGATAGTTTAGAGTTGTGTTCTACAAGGTCATGGCTTGCCTGCAGAGGGGGTACGAGTGAGTGCCCCCTTGATTGTTTATGCACCACATAACTGTAGTGTTGTCTGTTTTTAGTAGTAGTTGTCCTGGATGCAGCAGGTCCTTGAAAGCTATAAGGGCATTTTGTACAGCTAGCATCTCTTTTTGATTGATGTGAAGATGCCTTTGTTCTGCGGGCCACTTGCCCTGAATACAGTTGCCTGCCATGTGTGTGTTCCCCAGGCGTAATCCGATGCATCTGTTGTCAGTGTTTGCCTGGCTGTGGGTTGAGTAAAAGGCTGTCCCTTGTTGAGGTGACAAGCTTGAGCCCACCTTTGAAACTCCTGTTGAAGGCAAGGAATTAGTGGTATAACTGTTTCCAAACTTTGACAGTGTTGAGACCATACATTCTTTAGGTACCATTGTAGTTTCCTCATATGCAGTCTGGCATATGGAATTAGTAGTATGCAAGATGCCATGTAACCCAAGGCCTGCAGAATTTTTCTTGCAGGGAGTTGAGTCTTTGCCGCCATCAATTGAAAGTATTGAGTCAGTTGTCCTTGCTTGTCTGGCGTGAGATAAGCCATCTGGGCTGTTATGTTCAAGCTGGCACCCAGGAATAATATCTGTTGTGAGGGCACTTGTTTTAATTTCTTTTTGTTTACTGTGTACCCCAGGCAACTTAATAACTTTTTTTTTTTTTTTGCAAACGCCAGATGCTTTAGAAGAATGTCCTTGCTCTCTGCTTGAATCAGGCAGTCGTCCAGGTATGGATAAATTTGAATTCCTTTCTGGCTGCAAAATGCAATTACTGGTGGCAGGCACTTTGTGAAGACCCTGGGCGCAGTAGATAAGCCAAAGGGCAGTGCAGAGAATTGATAATGCATTGAACCAGCTATGAATCTGAGGTATCTTCTGCAGTTTTGTCTGATAGGGACATGCAGGTATGCCTCCTTGAGGTCCAACGTCACGAGCCAAGCTTTCTTGCCCAGCATGGGAAGAAGCTGCTGTAGTGTTAGCATTTTAAATTTCGGAACATCCAGTTAAGTATTTAGAGAAGAAAGATCCAGAATGGGCCTCCAGGCTTTGTCCTTCCTGGGAACTAGAAAGAGTCTTGAGTAAAATCCTTGTCCTTGTTCCTGTGGTGGTACCTGTTGAATAGCTCTCATATCCATGAGTGCTGTAATTTGTTTTTGAGCCTCTGCCCATTGATTTGGTGGCAGATTTGGCATTCCTTTTAACCTTGGCAGAGTGTGAAAGTGGAACCTGTAACCTTGAGATACAATGTTGAGAACTCATTTTTCTTTGGTGATCATATGCCAGTTGTGATAAAAAAGTGCCAGTTTTCCTCCCAAGGTGGCTGCCAAGAGAGAGTTGTTTGGCAGCTGCAGCGGGAAGTCATTGGGACTGCTTTTTATATGGTTGGGGCCTGTCTTCCCCTTCTTTCTGGCTTGATGCAACCCATTGTCGAGGCCTGTAAGGACCTTGTGGTTGACCTCTACCTCTTGGACATCTGTATCTGCCCCTTTGAGGTCTGTCTGTAACTGGAAAGGACCAATTCTTAGTTGGCCAATTTCTGCTAAATCTAGGAGGCTGAACCTGTAAGAAATCTTTCACTGTTTGCATTGATTTTGCCTTATCCTCCATTTTCTTTAATACCTCTTCTGCCTTAACTCCAAATAACACATCCTGCTGCAAAGGTGCATCCAATAATTTTGCTTTAACATGGTCTGGTAACGTATGTTCTTTTAACGAAGCATGTCTTCTAATGACAGAGCCTGTAACGGCTGCTCTACAGGAGGCCTCTAAAGAGTCAAAACCACATTGCAAAGTATGTTTTCCCACCTGTTCAGCTGCATGCAATAAATCCTGCATTTCTTTAAAAGTAGGAGGATCTGATTCTGGAAGCATTTTTTTGTTTCAACTGAGACAGTAGAAATTGCTGATATTTTAGCATGTGAAACTGGCAGTTTAAGGCTCTCATTGCTAAAGTTGCAGACGTATATACTTTCTTTCCCCATCTGTCTAATGCTCTGGAATCTCTGTCAGAGGGAACTGGATTCTTCGCTGATGAGGCCTTAACCCCTTTGGGTCCTTGGGAAATATTTTCAGGGTCAGCAACAGGGCTTTTGTACGGAAATTTGTGAGAGTCAAGGACTCTGTAGTATCTGTCAGGTTTAACTGGGACTGGAGGTAAGGAATCAGGATTTAGGCTGGATTCAGTATACACATCATCCACAATATCTAACACTGGCAGACTAGCAAGGGGTCTGTGTTGAGGTAATAAAAGGAAGTCTCTGAGCCTTATAGGTTCATAGGTTGGTACTAGGCTATCAGCCCTAGGGCCTATACAAGCCTAGCCATAACAATTCCCTGGCTATTTCTTCCCACACTATTTACTTCCCTGGACCCCTGTCTAGCAGGGTGACTGACGTGATCCCCGGGGTGAATTTCCTTTCTCCCATCCAATTTTCAAGGTTCTTTTTGAAGAGGGCCAAAGAGGCACTCTGCTTGACATGTATGGGCAATCTATTCCAGAGTCTGGGGAGTCTCTGGGTCAGGAACCTATCCCTCCAGCAGGTTTTGTTTATTGTGATGACAAGGTTTAGATCCCTGGAGCGTGTGGCTCTGAGGGATCGGGATTTCTTTAAGTGTAGCATGTCCAACAGCTCTGGGTTTGACATGGCCTTGTATGTCAAGCAAAGATCGCCTCTGAGTAGACGATATGCGACAGAGTATAGCTGGAGTTTTTTTAAGGCGGTCAGCGTAGGGCATCTGCTTTAGGCCTGTGATTCTTTTAGTGAGGTATTTCTGTGGCCTTTCCAGTTGTTGCAGATGTCTTGAGAGGTACATACCAAACGGGGCATTGTATTCTATAATGGGTCTAATGAGGGATGAGTACAGTGGGACAATGACGTCCTTTTTTCTGGATGAAAAGCCCTTAGTGATGAGGTGTTCCACATAGAAGGATTTCCTGACTGTTGTGGCGATGTGGTTATCGAAGGTGAGACCACTGTCCACCTGTGTCCCTAAGTCTCTTATCAAACTTTCGGAGTTTAGTGTACTGCCACCTATATGGTAATTCACGGATACATGTTTTTTCCCAAAGGGGATAACTATATATTTCTTGGCATTGAGCTTGAGCCCATGGTTCTGCCACCAAGCATCTGTTTCTGTAAGGCCCTTTTGTAGAGTATCCACATCATTTGGGGATTCAATAATGGCTCCCAGTTTGCAGTCACCTGCAAACTTTGTTATCCAGAGTCCCTTAGTGTTGGCTTGTACTTCAGATAAGTAGATGCCAAACAAGAGCGGTCCCAGGACTGAACCCTGAGGTACTCCACTTGTCACTTGTCTGGAGCTGGATTTGGAGTCTGCTACTTTTACAGTGTGGGTTCTATCAGTAAACCAGTTAGCAACCCATTGGGTGACGTAGGGATTAATGCCCAGCTTAGTAAATTTATCTATGATTCCAGAGTGGGGGATGGTGTCAAAGGCCTTGGCAAGGTCTAGATAGGCTGTGTGGACTACCTTACCCTTGTCCATAGCTCTGGAGACTGATTCGAAGAAGTCAATCAAGTTCAGGAGACAAGATTGGCCCTTCACGAACCCAAACTGGGTGGGGTCCAGTGTTTGAAGGTTGCCGATGTCTTTGTTTATAAGTTCCATGATAATACACTCCATAGCCTTGCAGATAAGGCTTGTCAGACTGATGGGACAGTAGTTTCCGGGATCCAAGGTGGATCCCCCCTTGTGGAGTGGGATAACTGTAGCTGTGCACCACTCAGTGGGCACGAAACTTGAGGTGAGGCTATGATTAAACATGACACTTAGGTGAGGTGCCACTTCATATTGTAGTTCATGTAGTACACAGCCAGGGATGTCATCTGGTCCCATGGATGCTGTATTCTTAGCTTTGGAGAGTGCGATTTTTACCTGTGTGGTCGTTATTACCGGAATTTGGCAATCTTCCGGTATTGAGATGGGCCATTTAGGGGGTGAGAGGGGGGTGAAGTTGGCACTGAATCGATCTGCCAGGATATTAGCAATATCCTTGGGATCAGTATATTTAATGCCATTCTGTTTTAGCTCAGAGCAGATCTGAGCATTGCCATTTAGATTCTTGACATAGTTATAGAATGCCTTGTTGTTGTCTTTGGAATCTTTGGCAATTTTATTTTCATAACTAGTTTTGGAGGATTTTATGAGGGATCTCAGTTTCTTACTGAGGCTGGCAAGGAAGTTTTTTGCATCCTGGGATTTTCCTCTTTTCTGCAACAGTTTCTTCCTTTTGTTGTAAAGTTTGTTTATGGCAGGGGACCACCAGATTGGCTTCTTTTTTTTTGGATGAGAGCATCTTGGTTCTATTTGGAATGGCACGATTTATGCATGAGTGGATGTGCTCGTAGAGTGCCTTAGTGTAGGATTCAGCAGTTGAACTTTCAGCTCCCTTCTGCTTGGGTGTCATGAAGTTTGTCACTTCTGACTTGAGTAGCATGAAGTTGGCTTTGGAGAAGTTTTTTATGGAGGTTTCCTTACTGGGGAGTGGGGGTAGGATGTGGATGTTAAGGGTGATTAGCTTATTGTCAGACGTGACTAACGAGGGGGTGACCATAGGTGTGGAGCATCGATTTCCCATGTTGGTAATGACCCGGTCTAGGATATTGGATTCTGAGTAATCCTGGCCTTCCCAATGGAAATGCTCCCTCATGGTATGCAAGGTTTCCCCAAAGGAGTAGTCCTCAGGCGGAGAGGCTGATGGAATAGATTCCTCAGCATCAGAATCCTCATAAGGGGGTAAAGAATATCCTAGGTCTGAGGATGAATCTGAAGAGATGGTCACCTGGTCGGATGAATCATAGTCTGCATCCTGTCTAGACCTTTTATCAGGAGGGGATGGGAAGGCATCTCTGATCAGTATTAGCAAAAAACTACGGGCACTCATAAAATCATCTAAGGCCAGCTTCGAGAGAAAAATTGCACAGGACACTAAGGATAATCACAAGGTTTTCTTTAGTTATGTTGGGAACCTGGGTGGGAATTCCCAGATATGCTCAGAATTAGTCCAAAATGACAAAAAATACATCAAACCCACAGACATTGCCAACATCCTAGCTGACAGGTTCAGCGCAAACTTCTCCCACCAAAAGGGCAAATATCTATCCCAGCAGAGTGCTGCCCCCCTGACATCTCAGATGCTCAGGTAACAGCTGCCCTCTCCAAAGCAAAAAACACAGCATCAGTGGGACCAGATGGTGTCCCAGGCTGCGTCCTACATGAACTCCAAGAAGAGCTAAACCCAAACATAAAACTACTGTTCATCTCAGCCTTTACTACTGATATGTACCCAAACAGTGGCGTACAGCAACAGTGGTCCCTCTCCACAAAGGTGGTGCCTCAACAGATCCTGGAAACTATTGGCCCAATAGCCTGACTAGCTTGGTCTGCAAAGCTATGGAAAGTATCATCATGAACCTCATAAATAAAGATATTGGGGACCTACAGACACTGGATCCTACCCAGTTCAGCTTTGTTAAGGGCAGATCCTGCCTCTTAAACCTGGTCGATTTCTTTGAAACAATCACCAAGGCCATTGACGAGGGGAAGGTGGTCTACACAGCCTACCTGGACCTCACAAAAGCCTTCGATACAATACCCCACTCGGGCATTATAGATAAGCTCACCAGCTTAAATATAAACCCCTATGTCACTAGATGGGTTGCAAACTGGCTCAAGGACAGAACCCACATGGTTAGAATTGCTGTTGCCATGTCAGACTCCAAACCAGTTACAAGTGGCATCCCACAAGGCTCAGTCCTGGGACCTCTCTTGTTCGGTATATATTTCTCGGAGGTACAGGCCAACACGGAAGGACTGTGGCTGACCAAGTTCATAGATGACTGCAAAGTGGGCACCATAATCGACTCTCCAGCCGACACAAGCATCCTCCAAAAGGGCCTCATAGAAACAGACAACTGGTGCCAGAGCCATGGCCTCAAGCTAAACGCCAAAAAGTGTATAGTCATCCCCTATGGCAAAAACAAAGTGCCCACAAATTACCACATAGGTGGTAATCCATTAAGTACAGAAGAAGTAATTAGGGACCTAGGGACCCAAGTTGATAGCAATCTCTCATTTGACAACCACGTGGCCAAAGTGGTTAGAAAAACATTTTATATAGACCACCTAATCATGAAGGGATTCACATCTAGATCAGAGGAGGTCATCGTGCCTCTTTACTCATCCCTCATCAGGCCCATAATTGAGTACAATGCCCCTTTTGAGATGTACCTTACCAGACACCTGCAGCAACTGGAAAGACCCCAAAAGTACCTCACCAAGAGGATCAAAGGGCTCAAACAGATGCCATATGCTGCCCGGTTAAAGAAACTCCAGATCTACTCAGTGGCATACCACCTGCTCAGAGGCGATCTGTGCCTGACGTATAAAGCCATGTCCAATCCAGAATTAATGGACATGCTGCACCTCAGAAAATCCAAATCCCATCGAGCTACGCGCTCAAGAGACTTGAACCTCAGCACTGAAATAAATAGGACATGCTGGAGGGACAGATTCATAGCCCAGAGGCTCCCTTCACTCTGGAATAAAATCCCAGTCCAGGTTAGGCAGAGTCCCTCATTGACTCTCTTCAAGAGGAATCTTGATGAGTGGATGGGAGATCGTAGGTTTACCCCAGGTATCACGTCTGTGTCACTGTTAGACAGATGCACAGTATACTAACCTCGAAAAAGGGCATAGCAAAATTAATTTAAAATGGGTGGCGAAAGCCAAACACACTCTGGCTAGGCTTATAAATGCCCTAGGGCAGATAGCCTAGTATGAACCTATGAACCTATGATCAGAGTGATTAGGTCTTCAGCCATTTTGAGCATTTGTTTCTTAGGCATGGAGGCCTGTGCTGGAGAATGCTGTATTTGTTTCTTAGATTTTAAAGCTGGTTTAGACTTAGCAGAGGGTTTAATGCTTAACTGAGTAGGTCTGAAGACACCCTCTGAAGCTGCGGGCAGCTCAGCTACTCCGGATCCCTCTGAAGGGTTAGTTTCAGTAGGCTGAATAACTTGTGCGTCCGAAGGCCCAGCCATCTCCTCGTGGGAGTCAGAGGCAGCCTGTGGTTCTACAGAAGCAGTCGTCAGGGGCTGCGAAGGCGCCTCGCTGAAAACCGGAGAACCGGCGACTGGCCTAGAAGAGGCTTCGTCATCAGATTTGGGCCTTGGATGCCTATCCTTGTCTTTGCGCTGTTTATGTATTCCGGTCGTCTGAAGTTCCGACGGCATGGTATAATTGAATTTTCTACCAAAATAATGGGCAAAATCAAACCGACGTTTAATAGTGAGTTTGTCAAACCTAGCACAAAACCGACAACCAGTGACGTTGTGGTCTGGGCCTAGGCATGGGATACAATAAGAATGGAAATCCTTATGAGGTATTTGCTTCCCACAAGAAATACAGTTATTAACTTTTACTGACATTGGTCTGAGGCAAGAAAAAGTTTCCCCAACGGGGTACTTAGCTTTGTAGAAAACTTCAGTTCTGGATTCGGAAAGAAAATCTCAGGAGACGGCCGACCGGCACTTGCGAACTGCTTTTGCTTCGGACACCGCATGGCAAGAAAGGCTGAAGAAAATGGCGTCGGCTGCATCTTATATACCTCTGCCGCACTGACGTCAGGGAGGAGGCGACAGCAACCGACGCCGGACCAAGACTATGGAACTCAGGCCAACTGGGGAACCGCCTGACAGCAGGATAACCCAAGTGTAATGACTGCAGCAGTGTAACACGATGAACATCCACTGCTGGGTCTGATAAATGTTTATAATCTAGCCCCAGATAAGACTGAGGAACATTATCCAATCTACCCTGTTTTTTTTTTGTTTTTTATTTTGGAGGGAGGCAGGCTGACTGTTGAGCAAGTTACAGAGTATAAAAATACATCCTCCAAAGCTGAAAGAGCAGAAGGAATTGGTATATGTTCAGCAAATTCTAGCTGAACTATATCACAATATTTCTTCAGAACACTGGAATGTCATTATGTTCCCAATGAAACAACTGATGTATTCCAGAAATAGTTTCAGAAAAAGAGAGCTGTCCTAAGGAACTGACAGAAGCCATACTTTCCTCAAAATAGGAAGCCTGAGGAGAACAGACAAGGGTTGTCCCTTCACAATAATTTTGTAGTTCAAAATCTTGAACCTCTTCAGAAAATTGAAGAATCTCTTTCTTCTTGTCAAACAGTAGAACAGGAAGGTTCAATGATCTGAACTAAACACTGAGCTAAGACCAATATATCACTCCTCCAAAGTACATGAAACAGGAGAAGACTTGTGTCTAACTTTTTACTTCTTTGACATGAATTTTCAGAAGAAGAAAACTCACTTTTGCCAGGACAAAACCTCCCTAGAGACATGCACTCCAGTCAGGCTAGGTAGAAAGGTATTCCTTGTGCCTTCTCCCAGGACCAAAAAAGTGATTCTCCCTTGCCCACCAAAGGCACTCCAGCAGCTACAAAGTATTTGTCTAACCACTGGTCCGGTAGGGACTACACCAGAAGGAGCCAAGAAAAACATGTAAGGTCTGAGCAACCAGAAGTGGACACAGCAGAGACACCCATCTGAGGATGAAGCACTTTAGTATCTTACAGTAATGGCAAAGGCTGTTTATTTATTTTTTTCAGATGGAATGAGAACTGATGAACTGGTAGACTGCTCCATGGCAAAGCCAATAAAGAGGTCTGATTCCTGGGGAAGCCAAGCAATAGTCAGTAAAACAGGCAAGAAGAAACAAGTCCCCTTTTCCACCAGTCACAGTGAATAGTACTTTTATACACTTACCAAACCCTCCAAAAGTAAAACAGAATGATTACCAAGGCAACAGTATTTTTTAGTTATTTTTAACAACTTTTTTTGGTTGACTTCTCAAAGGGTATAATTATGCACTTCTTAGCACTGAGTGTAAGACCATGGCTTTGATACCATTTGTTAGTCAGGGATAGACCTTCCTGAAGAATGGTAGTGAAGGGAGCCGATGATAACCCCCAGTTTGCAATCATCTGCAAACTTAGTTAGCCACAAACTTTCAACATTTGCTTCCATTTCAGAGAAACATTTGCCAGAAAGGAGTGGGCCCAGTACAGAGCCCCGGGGAACTCCGCTACCAACTGGCCTCTTGGTGTAGGTGGTCTCACCTATTTTGACCTCCTGGGTCCCATCAGTGAGCCAGCTGCCTATCCAGTGGGTGATAAAAGAGGTTATACCTAAATTAGTGAGCTTGTCTGTAATATCAGAGTAGAGTATTATATCAAAAGCCTTGACAAGGTTGAGGTAAGCTGTGTGCATGGTCCTACCCTCATCCAATGCTTTGGTGCCCCTCTCAAAAAAAGTCCACCAGAATTAATAGGCATGACCTTCCTTCAATAAAGCTGAACTGTGAGGAGTCCAATGTTTGTAGATTACCCATGTCATTTATCATATCCATTATGACTCTTTCTATGGCCTTATATATGAGGCTGGTAAGACTTATGGGACTGTAGTTACCCAGATCACGGTTGGATCTCCTTTGAACAGGGGAATGAGTGTAGCCATCTTCCATTCCTTGGGTACAAAACCTGATTGATGGCTACAGTCAAAAAGTGATTCAAGTGGACCAGTCAGGTCATGTTTCATGTTATTTCTTAAATAGCCTGGGAAGTTATCAGGGACTACTGATGCAGTGTTTTTGGCCTTGATGACCTGTTCCCTACTAATGGTTGGGGGGATTGTGGTATGTAGTATTTCCTCTGGACTATCACAGAGAGGGGGGGAGAACCTGTCAGCCAAAATGTTGGCAATGGCCTCCAGTTCAGTGTGGGTGATGTCATTTACAATAAGTTCTGTCCATTCCACAAAAAAGCTCACAGGTTAGCAGAGTACGCACTGTAGCATGGGTCTAAGAATATTGCCTTGGTTTGTATTCTGTTAGAATTAATTCTGGAGAACAACATCTTTATATTTAATGAGAATTTTTTCTACAAAAGGGTGGCATAGCTATGGGCACAGCTTGTGCCAATAGCTATGCCAACCTGGCACTGGCACAATGGGACTATGAGAACTTTATTAGGAATAATGAGTTCTGTGGATATATCTTGGTTTATAAAAGGTTTGTGGATGATGTTTTTATGTTGTGGAAGGGGCCATTTGAAGTGATAGAATAGTTTATTGGATATTTGCACTCGACCACATAATTTTTAAAGTTTAGTTATATTTATTCTCAGGACTCTGTTGATTTCTTAGATGTTAAGATCACAAAGCATGTACTTGGTGAGGATAAAACCTCTATTTTTAAGAAAAAATGTAAGAAGAATGTTCTCTTACATTAGAATAGAATAGTATGCACCTCCTGCCACGTATATAAAAATGTGATGAAGAGGCAAACATTGAGGGTTGTGAGGCTACATAACAATGAGGGAGATATGAGACTAGCACTGTCAGAACTGAGGACTGAGTTTATACAAAGGGGGTACAGGAAAATGAAGTTGATAACTGCATCAAGGAGGCTCTGCTCCAACGAGATACGAGGGGGCGACCACATTTTTCTGATAATATTGGGCAAAATTACAACCCAAGGGGTGAACAAAGATGAAGCGATGTAACTAGGGTAACTTTAACCTACACTAGCAATGTCAATACTATTTGTGATATAAAGAAGATTTGGGGTATATTGAACACAGATGAAGGGGTTAGATGTTTGATCAATGACTGACCTGATTTTAGTTTTAGAAATTGTAAATCTTTAAAGAGACAATTATGTTATAAGAATATTAGTAGAGTACATATATATATATATATATATATATATATATATATATATATATATATATATATATATATATACACCACCTAACCTGGACCGAAACACTAAAGGCAGAGGCGTGTCCATATTCATTAAGGATATCCACACCTCCAGGCTAGCTGCTCAGCATAATGTATCCGAGATTATTCAAGTGCAACTAACTCTGGGCAAGATGGCAATCCAAATCGTAGCTTGTTACAGATCCCCCACCATTCCCCAGGACTGCCACTCCTCATTTCTTGATACACTGGAAAATATTAGGGTACAACCGAACACCCTAATAATAGGCAATTTCAACTACCCCACCATTAACTGGGAAAACTACTCATGTACCAACTCTTTTGCTCAACGTTTTCTGGAATTCATAAATTCCAACGACTTGGATCAACTTATCCACGCTCCCACCTGGGGCAGCAATATCCTAGACCTGATCATTCCCAACATGGGCAACCGGTGTTCCAAGCCACAGGTCAATTCCTCATTGGTCAGATCCGACCACAAGCTAATCACCCTAGACAGCCACATCCCACCCCCACCCCCCATTAGGGAAACCACCGTAAAAAAATTCTCCAAAGCCAACTTCACACTTAAGACAGAAGTGGCAAACTTCACGACACCCATGCAGATGGACAATAGAGGTACGACTGTGAAATCCTACACAAATGCACTTTATAAGCACTTACACGAGGGTGTGGATTGTGCAATCCCTAACAGAACCAAGATGCTATCCACCAAAAAAAGGAAGCCAATCTGGCAGTCCTTGCCATAAACAAACTCTACAACAGAAGACAAAAAACTGTTACAAAAAAAAGAGTAAAATCCCATGACTGGAGTAACTCCCTCGTCAGGCTCAGTAAGAAGCTGAGATCCTTCATAAAATTCTCCAAAGATAGTTACAAAAACAAAATTGCCACTGGTTCTAAAGACAACCACAAAGCATTCTATAGCTATGTCAAGAATCTCAATGGCAACACTCAGATCTGCTGTAAGTTACAGCACAATGGCACCAAATATACAGAACCAACTGATATTGCCAACATCCTGGCAGATACGTTTAGTGCTAACTTTATCCCCCTCTCACCTCCTAGAGAGCCCACCTCTATTCCGGAAGAATGCAAAGTTCCTGTAATCATGGCTGCACAGATAAAAAACACACTCTCCAAAGCCAAGAACACAGCATCCATGGGACTTGACAACATGCCAGGCTGCGTTCTACATGAACTACAGAACAGACTGGCACCCCACTTAAGTACCATCTTCAATCATAGCCTTAGGTCAGGCTTTGTGCCCACTGAATGGTGCACAGTGACGATCATCCCACTCCAAAAAGGGGGAGCTACCACGGACCCCAGGAACTACTGCCCCATTAGCCTGACGAGCCTGGTCTGCAAGGCTATGGAACTTATAAACAATGACATTGGTAATCTCCAGACTCTGGACCCCACCCAGTCAGGGTTTGTAAAAGGCAGAATATGTCTTCTAAACCTGATAGACTTCTTTGAAGTGGTCACCAAAGCCATAGATGAGGGTAAGGTGGTTCACACAGCCTATCTAGATCTCACCAAGGCTTTTGACACCATCCCTCATTCTGGAATTATAGATAAACTCACTAAACTAGGTATAAATCCCTATGTCACAAGATGGGTTGCCAGCTGGCTCACTGACAGAACCCACATTGTGAAAGTAGCAGATTCCAAATACGACTTCAGACCAGTGACGAGTGGAGTACCAAAGGGTTCAGTCCTGGGTCCTCTCCTGTTTGGTATCTACTTCTCTGAA
Source organism: Protopterus annectens (assembly GCF_019279795.1). NCBI lineage: Eukaryota > Metazoa > Chordata > Ceratodontiformes > Protopteridae > Protopterus > Protopterus annectens. Next base: position 1,449,188,405 of record NC_056741.1, on the reverse strand, counting down.
GTACAGGCTAACACAGAAGGTCTTTGGCTAATGCAGTTTGCAGATGACTGCAAACTAGGAGCCATAATCGAAACTCCTAATGATGTGGACATCCTACAAAAGGGCCTGACTGAAACAGATGCCTGGTGTCAAAGCCATGGCCTCAAGCTCAATGCCAAAAAGTGCATTGTCATCTCTTTTGGTAAAAACTCTGTACCCATAAACTACCACATAGGCGGTAGTCTACTTAACACCGAAAGTGTAATAAGAGAGCTTGGGACACAAGTAGGGTGGACAGCAGTCTCTCCTTTGATAATCACATCACCACAGTAGTCAGGAAATCCTTCTACGTGGCACACCTCATCACAAAAGGTTTCTCATCCAGGAAAAAAAGAGGTCATTGTTCCCCTCTACTCGTCACTCATTAGACCCATTATAGAATACAGCACCCCTTTTGGTATGTACCTCACAAGACATCTACAACTGGAAAGACCGCAGAAATACCTCACAAAGAAGATTACCGGCCTCAAACAGATGCCCTACGCAGACCGTCTCAAAAAACTCCAGCTTTAATCCGTTGCATATTGCCTACTCAGAGGCGATCTCTGCCTAACATACAAAGCTATGTTAAACCCAGAGCTGTTGGACATGCTCCAGTTAAAGAAATCCCAATCACTCCGAGCTACACGCTCTAGGGACCTAAACCTTGTCACAACAATAAACAGAACATGCTGGAGGGATAGATTCCTGTCCCAGAGACTTCCCATACTCTGCAACAAACTACCTATCTATATCAAACAAAGCTCCTCATTAGCACTCTTCAAGAAAAATCTTGAAGATTGGATGCGAGATAAGAAATTCACCCCGGGGATCACTTCTGTAGCTCTGCTCGACAAGGGCACAGGAAAATAATTTTCTTGGGTGGTGAAAGCCAGGATACCTTTTTGGCTAGGCTTATATAGGCCCTCGTACCAATAGCCTGGTACCTGCCTATGAACATACCTATGAACCATCACACAGGGAAGGAACTTTTCCCTGTAGGCAATGTAAAGCGTACAAGTTTATTCATCCAGGTAATCATTTTATACCCCGCACTAAGAATTTTTTTATGGAGACTTTATTTTATGCTGACTGTAAAACAAAGCATTTGGTTTATTTTGCATATTGCATTAAGTGCTATGCCTATTATGTAGGCAAGACGAACAGGCATTTCAAGTAAAGCATTTTAGAACATGTTAATGATGTGAAGAATTAGAAGTGTAGAAGTGCTGTTGCACAGTATGTTATTGGAAAAGGAGAAAGACAGTTTTACATTTTTTGCTTTAGAAGTCTTGGTACCTAATATTAGAGGTGGGGATTTTAGGAATTTTACTGAAAAATGTCAACATGAATGGATAATGTGATTAGATGCAGATAGGTCTCCTGGGATTAATGAACGTGGCTCTCTTAAACCCCTGTTGAAATCCTACCCTCTGATACATTTAAGGTATCATATTTTTGCACATTTATATTGATTTTTTACAAGTTGCTCACCATTTAGGACTTGAATTTTTATATGCTAAAATTCTTATGTGCTGCTATTTAGTTTTAGTGATGTCTTTAATAAGACATTGTGTAATTTTATTTTATTGTTGTGGGTTGTAACTTTTATACTGAATGATTCACCTGATTGGCTCATCTGGGTTTTAAATAGGAATTAGTTAATGGTTTTAGTTAGGTCTAACTAGCTGCCTGAATATCAGTAAAAGCACTTAGCTTTTTAACACTTTTTTATTTTTGTTTATTAAAGTTTACACTCCAGCCATGGTGTACGCTGAGTTCTTTGTTTTATTGAAGTTCTGCGCATTGTTGTGTATTTTCCCTGAGATTACGGACATAGCTGTAGAAAGCTTTGCGGTTGTCCTTTGCCTGAGAACGTTTTTCTTCAAATTTAGCCTCTGAAGTATTAATTAAACCTCTTAGCTGCCCACTGATATTGGTCAAGGGGCTTTTAGTATGTATGGCTTGGTTCCTCCTATGCTTGGCCAAGAATTTTTTTTCTTTTGTTGTATAACCAACTGATACTGTGATTCCACCAAGGTGGCTTGTCTTTTGAGTTTGAGTTTGTCTTAATCTTAATACAAGCGAGCACAGCTCACTCTATACAGCTATCAATATGGCTGTACAGAGATTTTGTAAATAGCTCAACATATGCTATAGTGTTTACTGGATTTGGGGGTGCCCAGAATTTAACCAAGGTGTTGCTTGGCAGAGGTTAGCCTTGGAATTGTTCCTAAAGGTTTTAGGTTTCACTGGATCTCCGGATTTAATTATTTCCAGTAATATTGCCTTATGGTAGAGCTGACGAGCAAAGACATTACAATTACATTGGGTGAGGAACATCACCCCCCCCCCCAGTTGCGGAGTGCAAGGTCATGAATGTTTATACCCCTGGCAGGAGAAAGGACCAACTGTTCCAGGATATTAGTATTGGAAAAGTTTAGGAACTGCTGGGCTTGTGCATTAGAATGGTGTAAGATTTCCAATCTAGAGAGGGGTAGTTGAGATCCCTACTGAATACTGCATTGGGTTGAACGGTGAGGGGCTCTAGTACATTGAGATAGGTAGTATGGGTTTCCTGGGACATGGGGGGAGGGAACTATATGTTGCAACAAAATAGTACAAGACCCTGTTTATGTGGAATTGTACATGTATGAGCTCCAGTGGGTCATACCCATTAACTAGTCTGGATGTAAAGTTGGTTTTAGTGCAGACAGATGACTCCACATTTAGTTCCCTCCTGAGCAGTAGCTGGTCTAAAAATGTAAAAGGCATTATAACCTTGCATTGCTGGGGTACTCTCTCGATTTTAAACCATGTCTCCATTACTACACAGATATCTATACTCTCCAGGGATAGTAAGGCTTGCAGGGAGTGGAGTTTCTTGTTAAGACTTCTTACATTGAGCAGTGCATCCTTCAGATATTCCTTCACTAGTTCATTTAAGTCAGTAGGTTTATCAGTTTGGCATTGCCTAAAAAAGGGACTATGGGGTGGGAATGTTTTTGTCAATATCCGATAGCCTACAGGGGATAAGTGCAGACCATCCCTGACAAAGCAGCGTGGCCTGTTAACCATATTTTCCCAGATGGTCAAATGTTGTAGTCCTTTGGATTGACACCAGAAGCCAAGCCAATGTTTAAAATCAATCATTTTCTGTTAGTAACATGGCATTATCCCTTGGAGAACGTTTTATGCTGCTCAATGCTAGGCTCATACCTGCCTGAGACCCATAATCAGAGATCTTGATCATGCCTCGCTCCATACATTCAAGGGAGCTACATCTCAGGTCATTAACACCCACATGGACTATGACACAATCATACTGTTACCTGGGGTTCAATGACCCAAGTGCCTGTATGACTTGATGGATCCTAGCCCCGTAAAGTCAGCTAACCATGACTCTCTCATTAGTCTGATGAGGGGAACATTGGTGTGCCTCACTATAGAATCACTAATAACCAGGAAACTTGGATGTGCACTGGTTTGCCTTAAGGGCCTAGTAGTACAGGAAATGGATACAGTGTTGCTATGTGTGGTGTTTTAACAGAGTGTTAACATGATGGCTGAGATCCCTTTCTTTGATTGAACTGTGCAGGAGGTTTTAGTGTTTTATGAAGGTTACCTGTAAGTGTCTCAGCATGTACTTTCATGTGTATGGTCTTTACCCTGAGCAGATGCATGGTGCATGTGTCACTAACAACCTTTACAGGATTAGCTTTGGTTGTATGAGAGAGTTTTGCCTCCAGTGTTAAATTGCATTTATATCTCTCGCTTGCTTCAGCTTTTTTATTAAGAATAATTGGGCTGTCAGTGTACATGAGGCAATTGCTACAATACCTCAGAATACCCATCTCAACCAGACTGACCATAGAGACAGTCAGGAAGTGCATATCCATGGCTGCTGATTTACTATGGAGGAGTAAGGGAAATTTAAATATTGAATAGGTCAATTAAGACAAGGAACTTGATCAGCAACGCTCAACTAAGCACAAACTAAATGCTCCAGTGGTTAAAACAAACTGTCTAGACAAGCAATGCCACAAGAATGTAGACCACAAACCTTCTTAATGTAAAATTAATTTGTGCTTAAACCAGAACCAAAACACTTTTAGAATAAACACAATAAGCCTTCAACCAGTAATTCCCAACTCAGAAGGGTATAAGCTACCTCTCCTGCCAGAAGAGTGTAGGCCACAAACCTTCTAGTTTGAAGCCCAAGTTTGTAAATCAAAACTAAGAGGCTTAAAATAACAGTTACAATGTAATCAGATTGCTAACAAGCAGTAATAAATGCAGCAGTTTAAATGCAACTTAACAGCATTTAGCAACAGCTGAATAAAGTGCAATTATTTTAGTAAGTGGGAAGAGGTAAACAGAAGATAATTCAAGTTTAAGAATTTAAGGGAGAGGGTCTCTCCAGGTCATCACTCAGAGTTCAGTAGAATGAGCTGATGAGATGGGACTGAGAGGAGTGCCCAAAATCAGATTTAAAGTAGGGGCAGGCAACTCAAAAGCCACCAAAGTTAAAAGTACAACAGCAACAGGGAAGTTTAGTGGGGAAAAAATCAAATGCAGATAAAGATCAGCAACAGTCAGGTAGAGAGCAGCATGTCAAGCAACATTACAGCTAAATAAAGATGTCACTAAATATATGTAGTTAAAGATGTCACTAAATATATGTAGTTAAATGAGGAATGCTATCTTTAATCTCCTCACACTAATTAGCTGGATGTTATTTACAGTTTGCAGAAGAATTATTTTCTAACTGACCCTAGCCAACAAAAAACTTAAAACAAAATGCAATGCAAGAAGATAACAAAATAGAAGTAACCAAACCTTAAAAGAATAACGTCAATCCAAAATCAAATGCAGACAGAGATCAGAAATAGTCAGGCAGAGAATAGCAAGTCAAACAAGCTCTACAGCTAAATAAAAGCAGTAGTAAGGTTTTGAAGGTTTGTAATGTTTGATGTTATTTTAACCCTATTATGAAAGTTTTTCCAGATTGCCGGGGCTAATCTGGACAGGTTCTCTCTAATTAATGCAAGTGTATTGTCTTAGCTGCTTCTAAACAGAGTAATATTTCTCCTTTACAGGGCGTAGTCTTATGTAGGGGACAGTAACAAAGTGAAGTCTGTTGCAAATTGGAGCAGCTTAGAGAAAAGTTGACCTGTTAGTAATTAATAATTATTTGACCTGTTTTAATAGGTCACACTGATGTTTATGTTTGCCATGACAACAAATGTGAATATTTTATTTCAGGGAGTTGCAATGTGATTGTTGTATTTTGCTTGGAGTGCAGACACAGAAGTAACCCTTATTCTAATTTTAGTGGCAGAACATTATCAGCTATATCTGATCATATAGAGGTGGATATCGAGGGGGATGTTTGGTAGCAAAGTTTTAGTTGAATCAGAACCTTGGAGGTTATGCTTTCTACTGGGGGGAGATTTTAAACAGGGGTATAGTATAGTAGAACAGGAAGTTATGTACTCACCATAAAGTTTGATGTATGTAGTCCATCTCGCCTCACATTCTTACCCGTGGGTTCGGAGCTGAATATCGGCTCTGACTCGGCCAAACTTTTCTAGCTCAAAGTCTTTTATTGGCTGAGCTAAGCAGGTATCCCATGGTGCACTGCTCCATATCCCCAGATCTAGTTTGCTGCAAAATTCATTCATACCCCATGCATACACAACATCCAGATAAAAAGAATAAGCTAAAGTAAAGGGAACTCTGTAAATAATAACCTAACCTCCAGATCCTCCAGGAAGGGGGAAGGTGGGAGGGTAAGTAAGAACGTTATGGTGAGTACATAACTTCCTGATGTTATGTAGCCCTATCTCGCCTACATTCTTACCCGTGGGACAGCGTCCCTAGCATCTACATCCTGGGTGGCTCATAGGAAAATACTCCTGAGTACTGTGGAACCAAAGGACGACCTGCCCCTAGAAACCACATCCAATTTTTAATGAGAAACAAATGTGTGAGGAGAAGCCCAAGTAGCTGCAGCACATATATCATCCATTGACAATCAGACCTGATAGGCTGTAGATGTAGAAACAGCCCAAGTAGCGTGAGCCTTGACTGGAAATGGCAGATCCTTTCCTCCCGCTTGGCAGGCGAAAGAGATGCAACTAGATATCCATCTGGATATGGTGACCTTGGAGACCGGGGACCCAATTTTTTTTTCCGAAAAGGAGACAAATAGTTATCTGACTTCCGGATATCTTTTGTTCGATGCAGATAGAAACATAACTGTCTGTGTACATCCAATTGATGAAATTTAAATTCTGCCTTGTATGAAAATTGAGAAAAGAATACAGGCAACTCAATGGATTGATTAAGATTAGACACGGAAGCCACTTTAGGAATAAAAGAAGGGTTTGGTCTAAGAGAAACCCTGTCCTTATGGAAGATTAAGTATGGAGGTTTGATAGAGAGGGCTTGAATTTCTGAAACTCGCCTTGCTGAAGTGACTGCTGTTAAGAAGGCTGTTTTTCAGGTCAAGAATTTCAATTCACAGGTACCTGCAGGCTCGAAAGGTGGTGAAGTAAGGGCTTGTAGAACAAAATTGAGATCCCAGGGCATGATAGGTTCGGAGACCAGGGGACGGAGTAACAAAGTATCCTTCAGGAATGCCTTGCAGAGTCTATGAGCCATGAGACTAGGCTCATTAGCCACATGAAAATTAGAGATTGCAGCCAATTGAACTTTGATGGTAGCTGATGTGGAACCCTGATGGAAAAGCATAGACAGAAACTCCAAGACTGAAGCAATTGGAGCTGTGTAACGATCAATTCCTTGGGTATGCGCCCAAATAGAAAACCTCTTCCATTTGCTGGAATAAATCTTCCTAGTAGATGGCTTATGAGAGGAAGATAAAATGTGAACCACTTCCGGTGAAAATTTATGAAGCCTAACTAATGACGGAAGTGGAGTAGCCAACCGGAGGGTCATCAGAGAGAGGTGGAACTGTCCCGACATGTGTGTCAGTAAATCTGGTTGAGGATCCAGAATCCAAGGAGTGTTCACAATGTATGGTTGAAGAAAGGGGAACCAGACTTGACGAGGCCAGTGTGGAGCAATCAGAATCATTCTGCTTCCCAAGGATTGCGCTTTCTGAATCACCTTTGAGAGCAAGGGAAACGGAGGGAAAGCATACAGCAGACCGGAGGGCCAATCGTGAACCAGAGAGTCCCTGGGTGACTCCCCCTGTGGGGGGATCAGCGTGAAGTAGTTGCTGCATTTGGCATTGAGGGGGCTGGCAAAAAGGTCGCAGCAAGGCTGACCCCATCTGCTGAAGATTCGTTCTACAATTAGACGATTCAGGGACCACTCGTAAGGCATCAGAATAGCTCTGCTTAGCCTGTCCGCAATCATGTTGGACTTCCCCGGAATGTGCGTTGCCACGAGAAAATGTTGGGAAGTTACTGCCCACTGTCACACTCGCATGGCCTCTCTGCATAGGGGGTAAGACCTGGTTCCCCCTTGCTTGTTTAGATACCACACTACTGACATGTTGTCTGAGTGTACTGCAATCATCCCTAGAGGTAGAAAACTCTGAAGTGCCTGCAACGCAAGTAGCACTGCTCTCATCTCTAGGACGTTGATATGCAGATGTATCTCGTGATCTTGCCATGTGCCTTGGACTGTCCTGCCAAGATAATGCCTCCCCACCCCATCTGGGAGGCATCCGTGGTCACTGTGGCAACTGGGATGGGTGGAACGAAGGGCCTTCCCCCGTCCAAATTGTTGGTGCAAAGCCACCAACTGAGTTCCTGTTTTCACCTGTCCATGAGTAAAATGAGGTGAGAAAGTGGAAATTTTTGGAGAGACCATTGAACAAAGAGAAGCCATTGAAGGAGTCTCATGTGCAATCTCACTAGAGGGACCAACATAATTGTTGCTGGCATGGTCCCCAGGAGTTGGAGAACCCATCTTGCCTTCGCTTTCTTCAGGGGCATCAGGATGTGTATTTGTTGTTGTAATATTCTGATCCTCTCCTGCGGTAAAAATGCTTGCATTTGAATGATGTTTAATTCTGCGCCTATAAAGGTGACACGCTGCGAGGGCAACAAAGCAGATTTTTCCCAATTTAGTGTTATGCCCAAGTGTTGACAGAGTGAAGGTAGCGTCCCTGGTTTGGACTAGTTGATGCCTGGTGGGGGCAGTAAGGAGCCAGTCATCCAGATACGGAAACACTTGGAATCCCTGATGTCTCAAGTGAGCCGTCACCACTGCCATGCACTTGATGAACACTCTGGGGGCTGTGGTGAGACCAAAGGGCAGTGCTCAAAACTGGAAATGACTGTCTCCCAGCTGGAAGCATAGGTGACTCCTGGATGCCCTGTCCATTTTTACATGGTAGTAAGCATCCTTGAGGTCGATGGAGCACATCCATACCTCCTCTCCCAACAATAGGAGAATCGATTGTAGTGTGACCATATGGAACTTGGACTTCTGTACATAGTTGTTTAGTTGGCTGAGATCTAATATGGGTCTCAGGTCCCCTGTTCTTTTCGGCACCAAAAAGAATCTTGAGTAAGACCCTAATCCGATTTGGTCTGAGGGCTCACTCTGGATGGCCCCTTGTCCTAGCAGCTTTGAAATCTCCAAGGCTGCTTGATCCCTTTGACTGGGTGGAATGTCTGGGATATTTCTGATTGATGGGGGGTCTGATGTAAAAGGAATGAGGTAACCTCCGGAAATTATTCATAATACCCATCGGTCCTGGGTGATGCTTTTCCAGGCTTCCGGATATAACGTAATTCGACCCCCGACTGGCTCCAGATAAGCACAGCCGGGCATTCCCTCAGGAACAAAAGTAGCGGGAGCTGGGAAAGGAATCGCGGTCTCCCGAATTGCAGGGGCCCCCTCTGCCTCTAGGGCGGCGTCTCCCTGAAAAACCTCCTCTGCCTGGGGAGGGGGACTCACCTTGTGCAGCAGGAAAAAACCTCTGTGATTTCTTGAACCACATCTTCCCACCCCGCTGGGCCTTGGGGTAAGGCCTAGAAGGAAGGGAAAAATGGACCCCTATGGCAGACAGGGTCTTTCCCTCTTGCTCGCATCTGGTGAGGGTGTCTTTCACTTTGGTTCCGAACAAAGAAGAACCATCAAAAGGGGTGTCAGTGAAGGAAGACTTGAAGGCCTCCGCAACATGACACAGGCGCAGCCAGGCTTGCCTTCTAAGGGTGACTTCTGAGCTTGCTGCCCTACTAGCTCCCTCAGCTGCATACGGAATGAGCCACATGGAGGAGTTGACAATGGAATTAAGGGTAGACACCCGGGCGTTAACCGTCTGGGCCACCGCCTAAGGGACGTTACGCACAAAAGTATCTCCTAACTCCTTGAGGAGATCTCTCTGGAGCCGAGTGAAATGAGACAGATAGTTCACCGACCGTAAGGTAAAGGCTGCTGATGAGAGGGTACACTTCCCGTACCGGTCCATGGTCCTAGACTCCTTGTTAGGAGGATGGACGTAGGAAGAGGTCTCTGCTACTTCCTTCTGAGTGGCCGCCGCCACCACCATGGCATCTACAGGGACTCCTTTGGACAAGAACTCCTTACCCTGGGAAGCAGAAAGAAACTTGTTGGGGTGCCTGGGTACGGGCTCCACAGAGTTAGGGTTTTCCCACACCCTTCGACAAATTAAATCAAGGAGCTCGTCGAAGGGTGGAGACACCCAAGAGGGGGAGGGCTGAGCACCAAAGGCCTTAAGGAAGACAGACTCCTCCTCGGAAGGGGCTTTGGATGGCCAGTCACCTCTTTGCTTCAGTATCTCCAGGATGTCGGAGAAGGAAACATCATCAGAGGATGACTTGGGGGACCCCTCCGATTCCTCAAGGTCAGCATCAGAGGTGAGGGACTCATCCTGGGAGTCTATGTGCTTCCTCTTGCATGTTTTCTTTCTAGGGGGCTCCTCAGGCAGGAACTCTGAAGGGCCCTCAGAAAGTTGGGGACCACTCATGGGGGTATCCCTAGGCCTTGGTGTTCTGCTGTCCATGGATAGGTGGTGATCAGAGGCTCTCACCGGAGTGGTGGGGACAGAGTGGCCTGAAGTAGCTGAAGATCTGGTTAGCGCAGTCCGCATGGCCTTGAAGGCTTGTCCCCCCGAGTCTGAGGACCGGCCAGCCTCTGAGACCACGACGGGAGTAGTAATTCCCCGAGCCGAGGCACCAAGAGGAAGACTCAGAACCGAAATATGTCCCGAGATGTCCCCCTTGGGTCCGACTAAAGAATCCCAAGTCCCGAACCCCGAGGACGGAGCCGATGGGGTCGGAGTCAATGTCGGTACCGATGGAGCCTGAGGGGCCATCGGAACTGGACTAGCAACATCACACAGCGTGGAACACTCCGGCTCCGAAGACAGAGATGTGCTCGGAGGAGGAATGATCGAAGCAGGGGTCATGATGGGCTCCGGAGCCGACTGGGCCGGAGCCGAAAACAATTTTGCCAAAACTGGTGACTGGAGGAGCCTCTGGACCACCCTATCAACATCCACATCTGAAAGGGTCCTGGAGGATTTGGAAGACAGGGAGGGAGATCGAGATCTCCTCTCAGGAGAGATTGGTCTGAGACTGGGTGATCGGCTCCGAAGAGGTTCCAATATAACAGGAGCCGACACCGGTTCCATCAACATCGACACTTCCTGCGGCCCAGAGTACAGTGGAGCCTAGGAGGTCGATGCAATTTTTGTGACTTTCTCCGGAGGCTCCGATGAAGCTGACGGAGCCGGAGATCTCTTTTTTGACTTGGATGATTTAGACTTAGCACTGGGAGAAGAATCTAAGACCTCTTCAAAAGAGGGTTTCAAGAGTCCCTTTAGGATCAGCTTATTCTTTCTCTCTTGGAGCACTCTGGGACTGAACGCATGGCAAAAGCTGCAGGACTCCTGTAGATGAATGGCTCCCAGGCAATAGACATAAATAGAATGCCCATCGGTGATGGACATTTTGTACCCACATTTAGAGCACTTTTTGAAACCGGAAGGTTTGTGCTCTTTGGAATCTTTAGACATATTCACCAGAAACACCAACAACGTGACCCAAGAGAAAGTCTGACAGGAAAACTCACAGACACTCAACAACACAAAAAACACGGGAATAGTCAAAGTTGAAACAGTACACACACTCTAGAGAGACACACTGAGAACAACTATGTCAAAAAACCTCTAACTAAAATGGTTTATGACTACAAGGGTAGGAGAACCGAAAAACAAACCTCTAATTTAAACGGTTTGACAAACAGAAGGACGAAAGGACTAGGTCCTCCAACTGAAAAGGGCCTAGCCCACGGAAACAGTTATCGGGATACCACAAAACAAGCACACTACCAAAATGCTAAACACTAAGGACAATAGCTATGAACATAGCTTTTTGTTTAGAACAATAATTTTTCTTAAGACAAGAAAAAGGGTATTTAGCATCAGCCAAGAGCGAGACCACGTCCGAGCTACACGAGCGGCAAATGAGATCTGGGGATATGGAGCAGTGCACCATGGGATACCTGCTTAGCCCAGCCAATAGAAGACTTAGAGCTAGAAAAGTTTGGCTGAGTCGGAGCCGATATTTGGCTCCGAACCCACGGGTAAGAATGTAGGCGAGATAGGACTACATAACATGACATAGATATGTTTGCTGGGTGACACTGGGAATGTGTCACAGTTGAAGGTGTGTTGAAAGCATTACACTGTGTGTATTTGTTTTTTCTTTTTTTTCCTGACTTTACATAGAAGTTGTTATTAAACAGCAGTGTAGACAACTTAAGAAAACTTAGAGTTTGGGTTGTAAGGACTGGACAGCTTTGCTAGACTCTCAGAAATGTATCTATATGCAAATATTATAAGATTAAGGTCTTGAAAGTCTAATGTGATGTTGTTTAAGATAAAAAAAGTAGGGGTCCAAAGACAGAGCCTTGAGGTACACCTGTGTTTAACATTCAAATCTCAGTGAATATGCTACTAGCATATACTTGAAGTGATCTGTCCTTTTGATAAGTATGAAGTCAGGAAAGTGCATCCTCTGCAAAGTCTAACTTAAGTAATTTTGGAAGTAGGAAGGTATGTTTTGAATGCCCATGTCAAGGCAATAAATGCACCTGCAGAAATTAGGCCATTACTAATTTTGTTGTATAATAGTTAATAGTATTATGTTTTTTGGTTGTTGCTATTGCTTTAGTAGTACCAAGTGAGTTTCTCAAGGTGTACTGCTTGTCACAAAGCTGTCCATACTTAAGAGTTCTTTGTAGAAAGTTTTCAAAGAAATGTGATCTAAAACACAAGTCTGAAATTGGTCTCAAGAAGTTTAAGTTCTACACATTTACGTATTTTTGGGTACAGTGATTGTAATTATGTTCAGAAATTTATGTTAGCCACCTCAACAACAAAAAGAGGTGTATGAATAATCTAAATTATTTTTGAATTAAGTAAATAGTGAGGACAGTCAAAAGGTGCCACTCTGTTTCGAAGTATTGTTCTTCAAATTTTGATTTAGTTGCAGGAACTCCAAAAAATACAAATCTGCCACTATACCAGATCCCCATATTGTCTGTATCCCTTGCAAGGAAAAAAGCATGCTTAGTAACGAATACTGGATTACTAAATTACACATACTGATGACCTGAGAAAGGGCCAACAATAAAAACGTTCTTATTCCTCTCATCAAATGAAGAAGTGTTAGCATATCCAATGTGGTCTATTTAATAAAATGCTTTGAAAAAAAAAAACATTCTGTATCAGTATTACTTTACTGAGAAACAATCGGAGGGGGTGTTACAAATAAGATATAATGACTGAATTAATAACATGCATCTGCTGAAATACTTTATTGAATAAAAGTTTACTACGTGCACTGCTCTCGTTTATCATATATATTCTCACATATAGCAGCTTATTAAAAGAACTGCTGTCATTTTTTTTTAAGTTCCCTGACCAATTACTCCATGTAAGTCAAAACACTGGTTTCACTGACACAGTCATAGCTTCCATTAAGCAGCATTCAAACCACTGACTTTAAAGAGCAGTAAATGAGTTGTTTATATGCTGCAATGATTTCAGGCACAATGAGACAAAACTTTGGAAATGGAATATTTTTTTACAATAAATAACCTCCTGCCATAATACAATCTGCTACTATGTGTGTGTTTTTAAAACAATACAGCATAGTATAACAAACTATGCCTGGGAATTTGTTTCAATTGACTTTGTTGTGATATGTATATGCATATGTATATAAATGTGTGTATTATACATGTGTAAAAAACATGTACACGTGACCCTCTTAGAGTTCTAATAAAGCCTGTACGTTGATCCTGTTTTCAGCATTTCTGATTTTTATCCGGGACCTCCAGAATATGTACACATCAAATGATTTATTCAGATTTTCTCTCCCAAGACATTCCCATTTGTTCACTGCATGTACTGCAAATATTTTTTTTTTTCTGCAGTCTCTCTTCCATCTTTATACATAATTTCTAGTTCTGCAATATGGTATTTTTTGTAAAATAATGCATTTTTGCACTATATTAAAGCCTGGAAGATGTTTTTGAGTACATCTTTTCCTTCCCCTTCCTTAAGAAATGTATATTCACAACCTTTAACCTGTCCTAATATGACTTTTTGTACAATTCCCAGATTATGTATTTTGCCTTTCTGTAACCCTTCTCTACTCTAGTGTACTTGCCTTAAATAAGTAAATGGTCCAGAACTGTAAGCAATATACTCCACGGTGAGGCATTTACAATTACAATGTACCTTTTCTCACTAGTGACGGCCCTATGCAACTATTAATGTAATCTGATTTACACAATACATTGCTAAACTATTACCCTACCTCATGATTATCAGAGACAATAACTCTATGGTCTCTTTTATGTTATATGAATTTTAAATCATCATCCTTACAACCTTAATGTTTCACGGATTTTACACTAAAAGCATTCGCCTTGAATTCTTTGCACCAAATATCAACTATTAATTTTCAACCATTTTTATTTACCTCTGAATTATCAAAATTGATAGCCCTTAATGTCCTTTTTGTTTATACTTCAATATCCTCATCACAACTAGGATGATGTTCCAGGGTGTTTGCACTCATTAAGCATTTATTTTGGGTTCTTTGCACTAAATATCAACTGTTAACTTTTGACTCCTTTTTTAGTCTTTCGCTGATTCTTCCTCAGTTTATCTATGTTTACTGGCATAAGCACTTTTCTTCAAAGTTCCAAGGTTCTAGCAATCGGAAGAAAACACGTCATACAGCTTCAGAGCAAAGTAACCACAGAAAATATTGTAAAGCTGGTAATAAACAGGCAAACAAAAGCTGGTAAAATAAATTCACAGTTTTGTATTGATCTTGTTGGTTTAAAACCTCTTGACTTGTAGTGCATCAGAAAATTGACCAGATTTGGCTTCCTTACATCTCAAGCTTAAACTAGAAGAAGTATCATCAGATCAAGTTCAATTTGGTGAAGCTGAACTCCCCAACTGATGTTTTCTATAGGAAATCACTGACAGTGCAGATTGTAAACATTTATCAGCAGGGACACCTTTCTGCATGAGGTGGCTTAAGTTTAGGGGTGTGGGGTACTTCCTTTCATATAGGGGGGTACATGGGAGTTTACAGCCAGAAAAAAGTATTTTTTTGGTTACAGCCAGTTGCTTTTGCCCAGATATAGATTTTCACAATGTAAATCAATGAACCATATGAGAAGCACACAATTCATGCAGGGACACCACTGCACTTCTCTTAACCGACCACCCTCTTAAAATGTAATAAGACTTGCCTGACATAATTTTCCTTGGTAATATCATAGTGCCCTGGCTGCCATAATCTATAATTAATGAGATGTCCCTGGTGTAGACACATACAAAATTTGTAATAAGAAATAATAACTCATCTTACAACTCCATTGTAATGTGAAATGAAATTACACCAGTTATGACTAAATATTAAAAGGCATTGCATCACTTGATTTTATTGATAAAGTTTAAACCCCGTTAACACATTTTTAAATTCTGCCTCCAGCTGATGAGACAACTGCAAAAGGGGAAAATAAGACAAAAACAAAGTTGAAAATGTCTCTGCAAATACCATGCATTTAAAAAAATATATTTCCAAGCAGAATTATGAGGTAACGCAGCATTGCTTACCCAAATGATCTTTCAGCACATCCACTTCATGAGATGCCTTCTTGAACTTCTCCTCAATGACATTTTCTTAACAAGAGAAGGATGAAGAGGGAGGAAAAAGAAAACTGTTTACAAAGGGACACAAACAATCTGTAACAAATATAATCCACACTGCAACTAATGCAAGCCCTGACAGTGAAGACAGGAATAACAAAGACAGCACACGTAACAAATGTGAAATGCACAAAAAAGTATGATCATCTTTTAAGACATGCTCAACAAACCTGCAAGCATGCAACCTGCTGGAGTGATGCCTGTAAGGATGCTCTTCAGAAAGCAAGCATTTTTCTCATGCCAGTATAAACAACTATAGAGAGTAATGTGGAAGAGACACAACCCTAATCATAAAAAAAAATGTCTACAGTTAACTGGGAAATAATATGTCCAGGCTATACAGATATGCAATGCTAAAGTCTGATCTACTGTCTTACTTTGCTGTATGCAGCAGGCATTTCACACATTGCAGTGCAGTACAGTATTTGAGGATTAATAGTTTCCTTGCTGCACCGTTATTATGAGATTCCCTTTATGAAAACTGGCTACCTGTTGTACTGTATTATTATGTTCTGGAACATTCTGCTGTCCCATTACATTTCTCGGGAATACTTACTTTTGTCTTCAATATTCTAATTTTCTGTGTCATGTTGGAAAAAAGTGAAATTTTGGACCACCACACCGATTATCATTTGGTAAACACTTTACTGAAAAAGTACAGTTACCCAAGGTGCTCTCAATAATACTGAAGGGTTTATTTTCTTATGGCGGCCTGCTTTGAAAAAATAGGCGTCAGTAACGAAACTCTTTGTTGTCGCCTGGGTGGAGAATCTAGAGAAAAGTACAAATTCAAGTAGGTTGCGAGGTTCTCCAAAGCCTTAACATCTTTTTTTGCTTCATGTGCTCAGCAAAGTCTTCTGGAAGATTACCGAGAAAATCCATGTTGACAAATGTCATCCTTAGCTCTTTACTCATAACCGTCAGCGAGGAAGATTTATATATATGCCCTATAATGTAAAACATCTGACTATATATATATATATAATAAAAAGGGACACTAAGTGTGTGCCTTCTGAGCTATAGTCGATATGATATACCTACTCATGGGACCTAATATGTAGGGTCATATGACAGATGCCGAAAATATATAATAAAGAGTTTGTATTGAACTAATCCATCTATATGTTTTCAAATTTGCTTTTGGCCAGGTACAGGCTACTGTAGCATTTACACTTGTGAGGCAGGGCTTATTTTCTAGTCCTCCATCATTATGTCATTAATGTCAGTAGGGTATCATGGCAGTATATATTGGTGTCCTATTTATATTCAGTTGCTTTACTGGTATCTATTCTTTTATTTGCTGACTTTACCATACTGATAGGTCATGGAGCTAAATAATGGTTTTACATGGTCCATGAGTCATGGCATCGATAATATACAGAATAGCATATACACAGTCTAGCTGTATCACACACACACACATTTGTATGGCTATATATATCTAAGTCCATGGCAGCTATACACACATATACATACTACTATATATATATATATATATATATATATACATATAATATATACAAGCTTTATTTTGAATAAAGGGCATTTGAAGTTCTAGGTAAATGGGATATAGAAAGCCAGGCCTTCTTTTATCACCCTGTGTGTTGCAGTGTTTGTGTCACAGTATGACTACTCTTGTTTAAAATGCATCACACTACAGGAATGTCATGGCAGAAGGTAATTTGAATTTTACACATAATATTATTTGCACCATCAACGAGTGAATATACTAACAGGACAGCTAGAACACAGTAATCTACCTGGTTTTTAGTCTGTTTTCACAAATCTAATTTTCAACCTGTGTATAATAATGTAGTTAGGACTTTTGAACAGTTGGTATTACATGAGGCCACTTAACAAATATGCCCTGCTAATACAATCGAGACTTGGATAAATCCTAGAAGATTAGGTTAATCTACTTCACATTATAGGAATTCTTTGGTTAAGTATACCATACAATGTGGTCTTTGATAAAGGCGTGTCTTCCTGTGTCAACAATTATGAAAATGGTATAGGGTTATTAACACTTTTGACAAGACTCCGATAGTTGGGGAGGTTCACATTCACAACTAAAATGTTTGGACAGATAGTTGAATCTGATCTAATGAAACCAAAAGTTAAAAGAGGTTCCAACAGGATCATCCGTCTGTGGCCACTTATACACCTGTAATTTTGAGGATCATCAACTTAAGTGATGAAGAAGGGGTTTCCTGGAAGAACTGCTCCATGTGACTTAGGTATATTTCTTAGGTTTAGGAAAGCATGTCGAAGGTTACAGACAAAATACATGTTATCGAGTGAACCATTGATATAGTTAAGGCAGAACAGCTAAGGTCCAGTGGAAGGATGTCCATTTGGAGCAGCTGTTTCAAGCTAACCATTTCTAGATTTAGTTAACCGCCAGAAATTCACAAAAACATTCATCATTAAACCCTTTCATCTAAATCGAGTTTTCTTGAAAGCTCCCTTAACTAATCATGGAAAAAACTGGGTTAGCGGTATGAGTTCGCAGCTACTTACCAAAACCCCATTGTCAGTAAGCTTAAGTGGTTGGGTACTGCAGTTGAGTGTCTTTAAAATAGGTACAATTCCCAAGCCATTTGGGAACATTTTGCTGGGGCTTTTGTAACTTACTATTGGGCAGGCCCCATGTAAGTAATCATAGAAAATGGATACTATTTGAGCAGAATTATTTTGCACCTTTTGGAAGATAGCTGGTGCAGAAAACTGGATCTGCTGTCATGCAAATGGTCTCAATCTTAAAAAAACTTTGAAGAGATAACAATAGTCAGGGATGTACAGAATTCCAGGCTGTAATATACTAGTATTGCAACCACTGTCTCCCAGAGATTGAGGTAACTAAAATTCACTATTGAGGACATGGTTGGATAAAATACTCTGTGGAGTTCTAACTATTCTGAGGTCTGAGGGATGGGTAAGTTGCTTTATCGGTGACCACCTTAGTTCCAAAGTCTACGACGTTACCTTAAGATTCTATTATTGTCCTGTTTTAGCCCAGTTTAATAATAATTGGTATTTCTGAGACCTCCATATAACCTACAAAGATTACCAGCTACGAAAGTCTCCTTCCCCAATTTTAAGAAACACCCGGTGATGTCATTGAGAATGTTTCTCTTCCGGTGTACCTTTCTTCAGTCTTGAGGGGGTGCACGGAGAGAATCACTTAAGAGGTAGCTCCCATTTATGCATCAATCTTCAAGGCCGATTGACTTTTCTAACAATACTAGCTGTGCTGCAAGAAACCTTTAACCAGTGGTATAGACTGTTACACTCCTGCCTGGGTAAGTCCCATTGACCTCAAGGCCTCATAAAAGGGGTTTAGAAACCCTGCAAAGTAATTGTTGGGTAGTGTTGTGCGCAACAGTGGTTTGAATATCCAAAAAGAGTTAGGCAGAGGGGCTTGTTAAGCCGGCTAATGTTTGAATTGACATAAATGCCTACCGGTGCCCAGTTCAACTATCCCCAATGGTCGCTCCTCCCTGAGAATTAGCATGATGGCAGTGTTCAGAGGCGGTTTGAGTTTTTTTTAGATGCATCCAATGGTACAGTACCAACTTGGGACCTTAATGACAAATATGGATATGGGGCGAGCCAGGTAGGTTCTCCCCATTCATCTAATATGCGGTAAAATTCCACTATAGGTTTCCATTAAACTTTACACATGTTCTCCAATGATTTTATTGTCATGGGCTTCTAAGGTTACAGGTCAAAGAAGTAGACCATTAATAATCATTTCCAATGAAGGCATAGCTGGATTGGATCTAATGCCCTACTTAGGGCACTTTGCATCATTAATGTAAACCATGTTTGCCCATTGTTGTTCATAACATGTTTTGTTAAGTGAGTTCCATATGGTACCCCAACAGGTGGCATGTATGGGCCCATGTGAGCTTCTTAACAATCGCTAGTTTTGTCTTCACGAGAGGGGCTTATACACTAAATGATGCGATTAAGCTGAAACATGTGCCTACCATTAATCGAAGTAATCGCTTGTTTCTCTAGAACAATATGGCAACCTGACGCCCCAGAGGACTCCTTTTGATTTGTTACAGGGATAGGAGTTCCCGACACTAAATAACCTCGCCTGAGTTTGAGTGGAACTCCGGCCAGGATCTGAAGCCCAAGGACTGTGAGAAGATCCTTACAGTTGTACACTGCCATATTGTCTTGGTTAAACAAGCCCTCACTTGAAATAACGCTAGCATTACGCAAGTTATATCTTGAAATATTGGAATCATATCCTTATATACAGATGCATTGGAAACTTTTTACCCTGTTATAGATTCAATAAGTAAACTCATCGAGTTAACCTTCAAGCCTAATAGCTAATTATCTGAAGGACAATACGACCAGTCAATAGGCTTCTGTATCAAAGTTTAAACTATTTATGCCCATCTTTTCTAATCCAAGAATAGAAAGAGCTTTTTGGTACAAAAAAGAGGGGCAGACCAGTATGGACATTTTAAAAGATATTTAAAAATTGGCCCTTAGTTTCCCAATATATGTGCTGGGTGCCAATGGCCTGTTAAATATTGGTTTAACACCACTCCCACTTAATTGTCTCCCCAGGTAATAACCTTGCAAAGTTCATTCTATTACCAATGTGCCTGAGATACTAGAAAAAGTATATGAGGGCCCATTTTTAAAAAATGTTTGTTACGATGGCATAAATAGATTTAAACAACATGTATTTACCCAGCACCTGGACATGAATGTTACTTTATCAGGTGCTGCCCTATATAGAGTGCCCAGTGAATCATTTATATGTTGTGACCAGTACATCTCTTGCATGGAGTTAGAAGCACTTAATATGTGAGAATCATCCCTCCTTTCACTAGTTAGTGCGCACTGCATATTTAAAATGCCTCCAAAAATGGGCTAGCATTTCTGCCCATGATTGTTTTCAGCTCCATAAATGGGAATTTCACATTTTAGTACATCCTAAAGTGGGCAGAACAGTCTTGCATCAAATTTGTAAGACCAACCTTTAGAATAATAAGGGGCAAATTAATGCACCTCCACCAGTCTTAATAGCTTTAGAAATGTAGGGTTGACTACGATTCATGAACTTAGTGACAGTTTGACTTCTAACTCTAAAAAAGATGAAGGGGTAAGAAAAATGGATTGATTATCAATTTAAGTCATTTAGGATCAATCAGTTCTGTGGTGTTTTAAAAATAAGCCCCACCCTAGCCAAAGTAAGTGGGTCTGCTTGTATCTCCAGGTATTTTTAAACAAAATCGGTAGCCTCATTATCTACCCCATTCTAGTGCCTCAAGTTTTGTAGGACTCAAATGTTAGCCAACTAAGTCTGCTCTGACGACAATAAAAGGACTGTACCTCTCTGCTGAAGGGAAATCAAAACCTTTGAACCATAATGCACTCCTTTGGTACATATCGGATGTTCATACTCTGCAGTTGAAAATTATTTCCCGATCACAGAGTGTTGTCGAAGATGTAACCAGAGGCTCCTTGAAGATGTTATTTGGTCTAGCCTTCCATGCTTCATTTCCCCATTGTCACCTGAGTACCTTACAGCATACTGTTACAGTGCCCATATGTTCTATATACTATAAAAGACCTAGCAACAGGCCATGTTTGAATAAACCTGCATAATATACAATACAGATAATGTCATGGGAATCACCTTTGTTCTAGGTCTTTTAGAGTAATACAACCATCAATGATGGATAGGCTTTTGGAGATGTAATACTGTGGAATTTGCTCATAATGCCTTCATAAGATTGCAGGTAATTATTCCGCCTACCCGTTCTCAATGTTTAATGAATGCCCTTGGAAGCTCGTTAACATGTACAATCCTTGTCACCTAAATTATAAATTGACGCCCCTGGTCATCTCTTTTATATTATGGGCACCAGAAGACTATGTGTATTAAACATTGCTACCATTACATTTGAGGCGTCAATTTAAAAGTTAGAATCTGATCCCAACTGAGGGAAGCCCGCTCTTGTTATGACGTAAACCGTCCTGTGGTAGTGCACTAAAGACTCTTTGTTGGGTCAAAATAAAGCCTTTTAACTCTATCACATATGTATTAAGACTACACTGCTTTATATGATCTTCCTAGCAAAATAAAAGAATCAGAAATGGCATAGAGCTTAAAAATATCAATTGTTCCTTGAAAAGCAACCTATCTGCCTAATTTTGTTTTTTGGACATAAGCTCATCCATCGGGTGTAAACTATCCTAGGTACAATTGGGATACCCGGGCAACCACCTTCGTGATTTTGGGCCCTCCAGTTAAGCTGAAATTCACATCTGTTCACCTTATTCACTAGAAATATTAAACCCAAGTATGCTACTATCATTCGTGATTTTCTGGAGGTTCACTCAGCTACTCATCATAGCTACTCATAGTCCCATCATCATACTAAGCTGGACCTGGCACTAACCGGTCGAAAGCTGACTGGCATTGTGATTTTGCTTAGCATAAGCTGATTTAGTATATATTTGGATAATGTCCATGATCCAGTGGACTAAGTATGGTCACTGCCATATTCACGATGTCAGTTAAGACCTCAGTTTACTGCATCCATGGGAGTATCAGGCTGGCATAGAGGTGATACTGTTACACTTTATCAGTCGGTTACTGTTACAAACGATGCTCCGACCTTAGTCATCAGCTGACCTGACCTATCCATGAGTCAGTACATGGTCTCGTCTAAAGAAAGGGTGACCTAGGTTGACCAACTTGGTGCCGCGGAGCAGTATTTTATTTGCTAGGAGGCTAAATGCCTGGCACTAACTCAGCTCGGGGAGGTCCAGGGTCAGCTACTGACCTAAGCTCACATATGGTTTGTAGCCACCACCCCCAGGGGCCGTTATGCATTAATATATATATATTTCCAGATACACACACACCGTTACTATGGGGCAGTGGCATCATTGGACATTCGTAACTAATCACTATATTTTAATTCTGATCAAGGGCAGTTTCTTAGGGTGGCAGTTCATTCTTATCATGCTTACTGACCTAGACTGGTACTAATGTGACCGTTGGGGTCACTGCCAGGTGAGCCTAGCCTATCAGTGATAGAATGGTTGTGTGTGTGTGTGTAGGTATGCACACACACATCACCCCTAGATTCGCCTCGCGAGGGGTGGAGTTGATACCATATGAAAATCGTACCTCTGTGACTGATCAAACATTGCTTTCACTGATCAAACCACTGTCACATCTAGTTGGTTGCCCTGTATGTTGGTTAAACTGTAGCATGAGGTAGTGACTACATATGCATGATGGGAGCTAGGTATATACACATACACACACACACATGATGTTAACTACTGGACGTGAGCTGGATACTCTATATATATATATATATATATACCCAAGGTTGGGCGATGATTGGTCTTTGTGTAATTGTCTTTTAGGTCAATAACGTGACTGCATTTAGGTTCCTGTTTAAGACACGGGTTCATGAAGTGATACCATCTTAATACGGAATGTGCCTATAAAAGCCCCAAATCAATTTCCGGCCCGGATGTAACCCAGGTATACTGTAGGCTATGTAGGTCAGAAAACAAATCTGAAATCCTTTTTGTGTAGAGGTAATCAAGCTGCACGAGATGACACAGTCTTACCATTTGGCAGGTCTGGATTGCTGTGGAACCAGGACTATATCCCCTATCATATATATGCATATCACTACTAGTACTGCAGCTCACTGAGCGGTCCAGCTCAGTAGCTAGGGTCAGGTCCATCATGCAGTAGGTAACATCTTATTATGCTATTCATTCACATGAGAGTCACACTGGAGAAAATGTCATCATTATGTTACTGCAGCCTCGAGTGACCTCCATATGACCTGAGGCATCGATTATTCGAACTGTAGGCATTACGAAGACTTAGGCAGGTCATGCATTGTTCATCCAGGACATTTTAGTCATGAGCTGTGGCCATTATAATATACGTAATAACCACCACCTATTTAATGGTATGGCAGCCCTAGTTGTACCCTCCCAGTATTACACACACACATGATTACCCATATATATATATATGGAGGTCAGCTACCTCCTTACATAGTACACACACACATCAGTTGGCATTTCAGGCAGCAGTCAAGGCAGGGCTTCGGGGAACTACCTGGTCGGGGACTCAGGGTGACGGTGATAAATATCATGCTTAGAGCACTGGTATATATATCATACATATACATATATATATACTACACACACACGGGAGGCTAAACTAGTGCTTATATACCAATGAATTTACATATATTATGGCATCAGGTATCAGTGAGGGTGACTCGAATAAGCTTTACTGAGGCCAAGAACGGTGCCATGAATGGACACCCCTAACTCCATTGTATCAAGCCAGGTAGGCCATTGCTGTTTTCAGTTATTAGTTGGACACAGTATTCCACTATAGGTTGAACTCATCCATTTTGCAGCCCCATCACTTTTGTTACCTCCTGATAGAACGCACATCCCTAAGGCTGAAATTCATGGGCAGACAGTGCTAAATGTCCCCACTATTAAATTAACAACCAAGCCAGTTATGCCCTTGCACAAAGGTGATGGGCTAACCTGACCCACTAGAATCTTTAGCAAATGTTAAAACCTGAGTATTCCAGGCCTTCACAGGTCATCCCCTGCATTGACCCTTGCAGCAACTTATGTGACTACAGCCCAGCATAAACTTCTTTCCTCCAAAAGAATGAATAGATCTGGAAAGAGCCCTATCTATATAATTTTTGAGCACTGATTTCCCTTTTATTTGAACTCGTCGCTGTCCTCGAGCCAGGTTCAAAAAATCACTGATAAGGACCATTTATTGTTATTTTACTGATTCGTAGGCATGGATGGATAGAGGGGCAGCTTATTGCAGCCAGTACTTCAGAATAAGCTGTTCACTAGGTAGGTACCTCATGACCTGGGCACTGACCTAGTAGCTGCACTATATGTAGCTACGTAGCTAAATGTGCTGTGAGACACACACCCGCAGTATTTTACTATTATTGCCATTTTTTACCTCCACTGACTAGCTGACCTCAGGTATAGCTACCTCAGGCTGACTGGATAGTCACTGTGACTCCATACACGCTGACTGGCTGGATGTGAAGCATCCCCATCCCTGTAAAGCAGGAATCATGGCTCATGTTTAGCTAAGGCAGGTATTATTATTAAACAGTTTGGGATTTATTTTAATCATTTCTGTACACTTAGTCTGTATGTTCTTTATCATGCTATTGGTGTTCAATACAGCCAATTCTGTGGATGGGGATGGACCCTGATCAACTAGAACTCACATAGACCTTGGTACTGGTACTTATTGTAGTTCTATTTACCTATTCCCAACTAGCATACTCAAAAATGCCCGAGTTCCCTCTATATGCAACATGCTAGTGCATCCATGACCTATATGTATAGGTAAATGGACCTGTGAGCTTGGGTTCTAAAATAATGAGAGTGGTCACCCTCTGGCTGCAGTCATTGGTAAACACATACAATATCGATACATCCTCCAGGCATTTTGGAATTTCTGATGGAGTTATTCAGAACTACATAATGCAGAAACTCTAGCCCCTTTGGAGAGTAGGGTATCCACTACCCACTCCATTTAGATGCATAGGTGGAGGCATACCTACAGTCGGAATTGTCCATACTACTGGATCATGGCTAGGTGCATCATGATTTACCATATCAGGTGGACTATCACTCAGGCTCACGAAGGGTACCATCTTAGTTGTGAGGCCCATCCTGACTGGCATCACCTCCACCCTATCGACTCCAGTCCATCCATAAGAATTGTTCCACATCTTAGCCAAATGGAGGTAATATGTGGATGTGGGGCAGTGGGCAGCTATGGATGCTGGCAGCTATGACTTTGATGTTAATCTGGTACTTGGGAACATACATTGGAGTCTTTAGTGGATACAGCTATCCGCATCCACCTGATGTCATGCCATGCATTATCAACCCCATCCATGCCAGGTGGAAAGCCCGGCAGGTGATAATGGTTCACATTGAATTACACAGGTGGATGATGATGGCATGGAATACCCTGTTCACCAAACTTTGACCATATATTAGAGCCATAGTGCATAGGTGGCACTGCATGCATGGCCCCAAGCCTGCATATTACAGTACTTTAGCAGGTAGTCGACCTCCACTGAGTCACTAGTGGAGTGCACCTCCACTGACCGCTGAGTCACCTGGACTGGCACTCCCCCCAGTCCAGTGACCATCACCTCGCTTGAACCCAGGTCAAGTACGGGTAGGTGGAGTATCAGTAGGCTAGGCCTCCCAGGTGAGCTGAGCTATAGGGGTGGAGTGATGACTCCATGACTAGTGATAGTGGATGACGGGTGGGCCATGCAGTTGGACACTCCACTGCAGTATGCTTTCTTTCTTTTACATTAGAACTACCAGGGTGCATACAGCTGGGGATGACTAAACTTGTCAGACTGGGTGTCATCCTGGCATTTCACTACATCCCATGTTTTCATGGATTACCTATACGTTTTGTTCTTTGTATACATGAAATGACAAGCAACGTGCTCAACTTTCATCAAAAAGTCACAGTTCGGGTAGGAAGGGCAAATCAGTGCAGAGTGTTACAGGGTGTAAGTACACATAATTGGACTACATACATACCCTCCACTACTCACCTCAGTCAATTCACATACTCAACAGTCCAGGTAATCCAAACGGCTCGCCCTAGTAACCCACTTATTATATATGACATTAGTCCAGCTAGACTAACGGTGAACTCATAAGTCGTGAGTGTCCAGTATGAGTGGTATATTCGCTTTAACTACAACTGGTAATATTGATGATTCTATTAGTGATGCCTATGTAGCTTAATACAAATTTACATATTGATTATTCCTAATGCATAAGTACATATATACATGATCACTATCACCTTACCCATTGTAGCAGGTAGTAGTCGATATTGGAAGTAGGACATTCACTATGATCATGAGCTGAGTCATCATACCTACTAGCAATGGTAAGCAATGGCTCCACTATATTTCAGACTGAGAGTGACTCAGGGTAGCGTGATATTGCTTTAGTTACATCACTACGTGACAGTATGATTCCACCTAGATTCCAACCCCATGATCTGATGAGTACTCGGAGTGACCTGACGTCCATAGAAATCAGGTGTAATGGATAGTGGCACTTACTATAAGTGGGTAAGTTCAGGTATTAATGGTGCAAGAAAAGATAATGATTTAATTTGGCAAGGTCTCATACTAGAAGGACTCACTAGTATTCCCATTTATTTGAACTTTACAAAAGGTTGCACACATCCGTAGTCAAAAATGTGGAGTATCCAAATGGCTTACAACTTATAAGCGTGAAATTTGCTGTATAGGCAACTACTGAATGTCCCCACTACCTACACGCTGTTTGGCTAATGCTCCTACATATCTGTGGCTAGTGCTCTTAAAATGCGTCCCCCATATCCTTGGCAAGGCTGCAGGATATTACAGTTGACAGATTTTTACATCAATATCGATACTGCGAATGGATGCCAAGGGCTCACTGCCCATCCATGTGTCGAGAATAATTTGCCCTGCAATTACCATCAATTACAATCGATTGGGTACCATGGTCCTATTCTATATGTAATCCGTTTGATAGAGGAAGTTAGTGAGCAAAAACACAAATCAGTGAAGGCTGATGATGCATCCATGAGTCTGATATGATTACTCCAAATGGCACAGTTATTGGAAGCTATTGCCCTGCTTGCTACTACATCACTATGGACTACTACTGATAGCTGATGTCTGTGCACACCCCCTAGTGATAACTCATAATAACGTCGCACTACTAATTGGTTAAAAGGGTGTGGACTTCACACTATGCGACACTGACTGAATACACATTTGAGAATAAACGACAAACCCCCGCCTAATAAGGTGGTACTAGTTACGATTGGTTTGCAGTTTAAATTGCTCAGAATGACCTACCCTCGAATTACTAGCTCCACGCTATTAATAACGGTCCGCCTGGAATGACCTCCATCCTTAATCTTAGTGCATGTTATACTGAGCCGAATGCAAGTCTTTTGTAGACCGGGCACGGACATGGGCCCTTTGTTATACAGTCGGATTCATGGGGCATCCGTGCACTAAAGTTCGGTCGGGATGCACGAGCCTACTCACACCTAATGTGAAGTAGTTACTAACTGATACATGGGTCCATATGCATCGCATACAGATGGGCAGGATATCCCAGGGCCTACTAGGCTACGCATCCAGGTTGGAATGCCCCCAGAGTTGAACTGTACGGACTAGGGATACCCGGAAGGCTGTAGGATCCAGCCCTAACCGCGGCATAACACTAGAGTACACGGAATTCAGTGCGATCGATGCCCGTAGGTAGGCGAGCCCTGTTATTAGCATAGTGGAAAGCATGAATCAGCACTTAGATGCCCCCAACGGGTCCGTGTACCATGCCCCCCACGATATCCAGCTTCCATCCCAGGTACAGTCCAGCCCTAGCTAAGGACATGCTTCCCCAGATAGAATGAATTATGCAGTACGGGTCCCAAACGGTCAATATACCTAGGCATGGTTGACCCCCAGGTAGTGACGAGCCGACCTAGAGGCCGACCACATTTTTTCCAATTGCAGCGGATCTGACACTACCCACTTACAATTACGCCCCTACCGCACGCCAGTAAAAATATGATTCATACTTATGGGCGTCCCCCAATGGCGGTCGAAGAGTGTGAATAAATAAATAATGACATGCCTTGGCTCAGGAACATCATATGGATATAGAATAAGACATAGTGTGCAAATATATATACAATAAAAATGCCGCTTGTGTTTCCAGTATATTTCAGTACAAGCTACGAGTGTAGCACACTGAAATGGGTCAAACCGTGCATTTATCTTGGCGCTCATCGATACACAACAGCTTGACATGGCTGCCCAATTGCCGCACGTGGCTAGGGTCAGCATGAGCATTGGTAAGCGTAGGTACATAACTGTAAAACGAAACCGGCACAACTCCAAGTAGCTGGCCCACGTAATATGGGCAATAGTCCCCGGTGTGTACACAGTAACCGTATATGTACTATGCCCCTAGACTACATGGATGAATATGAAAGGCCTCATAATGGGGCTTGCAAGGCTGGGGACTACAGAGATGTACACATGTAATTGCAAGCCTTATTGCGCTCATCGCACTCACCCCATGATACTTGTGATTAGGACCAGTGCCCATACATTAAGCCATGTCCCCATTGGGTCCAGCAAGCCGTGCCCATAGCTGAGTTAGTGACAAATATATGCACTAATGCCAGGGTAACCGATTCCCACCCCCAGATTACCGTAGTGTACACATCTGAATCTAGCCCGAAACTGTCGACTAGCAGGAGGTCATCCAACCTATGCATTTCGAGACAGTGAAATGCCAGATGTGGCTCATGAGCTGCATACAGGTGGCGTTCGCCAGGACGCTGGATGAACCATGCCAGCTAGCCTCATAGGTAGACTAGCGCCCTGGAGTACTAAGCCAGCCGGTGCCACTAAGTGCCAGATTAACGCATGGCTAGCGGGCGATGGTACCTGGACGCTGCCAGTAGGCTACCTCAGCCTGGACGCTATGCCTCTAGTCAGTGGAGCGTAGCATCGAGGGCGCCGTAACTGTAGGCGACCGCAAGCAAAGCTAGCACCTGTGCCCGTTTTGCGCCCGGCCGAAACCGTTGATGTCCACGGCTAAATAAAAAGATCGCGAGGGGCATCCTTTAAAAGACCACCTGAGCTCAAAGCACTGCTCTGCACAGTCATTGAACCGCGAAACAAGAAAGCGCAGGGCTGTTCGAACCTGGGTCATGATTTAACGGATCTTCAACTATAAACCAAATCATAAAAGCGAGCCTAACCAGGCCGGCTCCAGGATAGCCAGGCATACACCGTAGACGGTCATCAGGTCAATCACTAGAGGTATATTGCGGCCGGCCAACCCCAGGTATGGCCGGACCTGAACTACCTATCACTATAGAATGCAAGAAGCATTTGTCACAAAGCAGGATAAAGGCAGTCAGCTATACCTTACTGATGAAGGTCAAGGTATGCGCGACAAGTGGACGCGTTACTGACCATCACGCATACCACGCCTGAGAAATTGCTGCAGAGTGAACCCCACCCTAGTAGTGGATCTGCAATGGGTGACATACCCAACGAGGTCCCAGTCGCCACGGGTATCGGATGCAGGTCCGAGTGCATGATATAGGTCCAGGTATGGCGGGATAGCATCAAGGTAATTGTAGAAGCGGCCACAGCCCAAATGCTCAGGCAGTAATGTGGGACAGATATACCTGACCAGCTACCACCTCATGGGAGGGTCGATAGGGTAGTAGGCGCTACAGCCTAGATGAAATGTGTTGGGACACATGAGGTAGTTGACAGATTGGCATCCGACAGGGTCAGGGTAGAGTTATCGTCATTGCGGGCCATGGGATCCCATCATCGATCCATGCCTAGGGTACTGCAGTATGTACTCGAGGGCCCATGGGGGATCGGTTATTGTTTCAGGGATGCGCAATGCGTACAGGGGTCCCACGGGGCATGGGGAATCAGCCAGGGGCATGTGCATCCAGTCCAGGTAACCACTATGGGGCTCCTAGCGCCTCATCCGCCAGTGGCATACACACTGCGACCTCCATGGGCGGGACCTCAGTACCGGAGAGGGCTATGGCCCCGCACCTACCACGTCCTCTGGGACTGCCGGATAGGGAATCGACCTGCAGATAGTCCTACCAATGGTAACTGTCCAGGACCCGCACTAAATGACGGACGGCCATACTGATCCTGGTGCCCCATCCACCCTTAGGAGGCTGCCCAGGCGTACGGTCGATAGTTACCCATATAGGTCATCCCAGTGCATCCACGTAGGTCAGGGTCACGGTGGATGGAAACTGAACCAGGTCCCAGTCCAGCTAGGTGCCCATATGTGCCCACCCAAGGGGCAGGTGCGTGGCCGTGTAGTCTCAGGGGCATGGGAGTACTTGCCATTTCATACGCGTAGCGGGTGCATGTACTATCTGCCCGACCACCAGTCACCAGGCCATGATTACAAGGACCTGCCTGATGCAAGCTAGGTACTATTTATCATGTACTGATATGGAGGCCCGGCATGAGTCCATATGTCCGCCAATTGGGACGAGGTCACCATAATGTAGCCTATAGCGCGGTTAATATGTATCACACAGGCAGTGCAAATAAGGCTGGTGCTGCATCTTGACGCTATCTGACAGAAAGAAAGGCTAAAGAAATATCATACAGTCATTGCAGGTCAAGAAATATAAAGTAATCTGACATGAGAATAAAATCTGCAAGTAACAGTGTGAAAGTGTATGCAAGTATTGCTTGATTACAAAAGTGTGTGTTTCAGCCTGTAAGTTAAACTGAAAAATGAAGCTGTTCACATATATTCTGAGATAAAAATGCCCTACCTGTAAGAAAATAGTTGCACAACCTGCAGCAGGCTGAAAAGTATAGCTGCAGAAGATGATGAAATCACATGTGTGAAATATATCCCTGTGGAAATACTGAAACATGACATAAAGTGAGACTGCTGGAAAGGATTGTAATAACTACAGGTAAAACATGTCAATGAAGCCTAAAGTACCATCCTCAATAGTAAAATGAAAGCAAGTGAGAGAGTGTGAGAAAGTGTCATGAATCAGCAATACAGTAGTAATAACACCTGAATAAAGTATACTGCAGTCAAGACAGAATGAAATGCATGATTCAAAACCAAACAGCAAAATCTGTTCAAAGTGTTGCTGCATCAGGAATGTATCCCAAAATCTGGATATGTTGCTCTCAGTCTGCAATATGCAGATAGGATGATTGTCTGATATACCAAACATCCACACTTGTCTACAGCTATATAAAGCAAATGTAGCAGGATGATGTAGCTGAACAAAGCTAGATATGAATGTGTATGAAGAACCATAAAATGTATATTGATGTTGCAGTAACAGTCCTATCACCAAGTTGAAATAGTTATCATATAGGAAAGGTAGTCAGAACAGTAGTGTGTATATAACTGTAGCTATTAGAAATGTACAGCATATGTATTGTTATTCGAAGGTGTTAATATTACTTTCTTTACCCCACCCTATAATCACATATAACCCATTCAACGTGAAAATGGTATGTGCAATCACAATTAACACCCCTGGACATTTGTCCTGTTGGGTCATATATATTTGCATGTCCGTTGATGCATCTGCCCTGTTCATATATCCACACCTGATGGCCTGTTGCCATCAATTAACCCTGCATGTTGTTGGACTGTGTATTTCTGTTCAAATTATGCATGTGTTATGCATGCTATTCAATGGTGTGAATATCTGGGTGTTTGGTTAATGGGAATACTAATGCATGCTGTTACAACTAATTGTGAATGGTATTATATGTCACTAACCCAAACTGTCATGACATAATGCAAAACATAGGATTTGACAGGAAGGCGGGTTCCAGCGACCCACCTCTCCCACCTCAGCTGGCGAGTGCACCTGGCACTAGTGCAGTCCGGACCCTCCTCCTCGGTGGCCCTGTGCCACCTGCAGGTGGAAGCACTGCAGGGGATGGGGCTCCCCCTCTGCAAGTGTGGCCGAGGAGAACCACCACTCACCCTCCGTGGCGTCCAGACTGTGGTGCGAGGGAGATTCGGGACTCTGTTCTTGAGCCCCTCGCCAGCTCGAGGCACGGTGGCGCAACTAACGGGCATGCCTGTTGCCCCGCCTACACAGCCCCAGCATAGCCTCGTCCTGGGCAGTGAAGGAACAGTGGCACTGCCTGGGTGGGGATATCAGTTCACTGTTGCCATCTGTGGGCTCATGGGCTCTGGATATCCAAACCTCCATCTCCGTCAATTGTGTAACCCCCCCACGTGTCATACACTGCCCCTGTATGCGTCTTGTTTGTCTTGTCTGTTTACCTACCCAACCTACCTCCCCAGCTGTACCGACTTCCTTCACCTGACATACCACTCTCACCTGAAAAAAAAAAAAAAAAAAAAGGGCACTCTGTACCCACAAAAAAAGTACGCCCCATACATAGCTGCCTATTCCACACACACATGTCTGCTGGACATGGAACCTATCAATTACAATTGGCTGTATGACAAGTATTATTGTTGTCCTGACACCTCCCTCAGGGGTGGAAGGTTTCAAATGTCACACCAAATTACATACATATGCACAGCTGTTGCTGATGAAGAAATGGGCAGATATGGGCCTTACCTACATCCCTCCTGCACATCCCAAGCTTGTTTCCCTACTGTCTTACCCTCTTTGTGACCCCTTTTTCACCACTTTCCTGTCTCCCCATTTTCTTTTCTTTCAAAGTAAATAGCGCGGGTGTGCGCAAGAGTCACATTGGCGGTTGTAAGCTGGTGTGTGGCGCTTGTGCGGAGCTAAACGCCAGTGCGCATGTGTGAGCTCGGGCGTAACCAGTGCTAACCCGTTACAACTGCTTAAAAGTGCCTAGTCACTTTGATTGGCAGGTCTTGTGGTCAGTTCAGAAGCAAAATAAAATCCCACTGGCAGTCCCGAACCCAGGACCTTGGAAACAGTAGTCTGTGTGACTTACCACTAAGCCATGAATCTTATACAAGAACATTGTGCTAAAATAAATATATCATGTAATAGTAGGAATGAATGTAAAGGGAATATAGATGTGTAGTACACAAAGCATGCCATTTAGAATTACTATCAAAACTAGTGGATTTCCATAATAGTAGTGTGGAACAGAAACAGCCATGCTAGTTGGTAGCTAGGTAATAATGTCACTATAGCACCTTGCAAGCCACACACATACTCACAGCAGGATAATCACTGCCCATACCCCACAACCTCTTACAGGAACACATCTGGACCAAGTAATAAAATATGTGGAGCAAAGGCCCAAAACCAGGGACACATTACAAATAATGTTACAAGAAATTCAGACAGTTCAGAGAGTAACAGGGTCTGCATTTTGTGGGATGTTTGGAAGGGTATGAAGTCTGAAACTTGAATGTTTGTCACCATATTCTGACTTGAGCCCAGAGTGATTTGCCAGAAAAAGGTGTGCATGAGATATTGACCAAAATATGAGGCAGAAATGTGGACAACCTGCAAATATCTTTACACATGACGGGTCTGACACCACCATATTTGAATAGTTAAGAGCCTAGACATAGCAACAGTGAATGACTTACATGGATGCCCCACAGACTCCATGTGAAATGTACAAACAGTAGGCAGAAAGGTGTAACACATGCAATGGTAACTATGGAGTCCTGAAAGTATTCACCACTTGCATGGCAGAAAAAGTGTAGTAATACATATGATCATGCTAACCCACAGTCACAACTGTAGCATACCAGACATTTTAATGAGTGTACCCCACTGATATGTACCATTCCATGAGGCAGATAACAGATGAACCTGAAAGTCTCTGGGGCCTGCTCAGCAGCATACTCAAATACCCTAATAGATGTCAAGGCCCACACCATGGCCAGACCACACTGCATGCTGTAACACCCTAGCAGATATAGCAAGCATTCCAAGGTGTGAATGTACATGGAAAATTAGGAAAGCTACAGCAGCACACTACAGTCAGGACACCTAGCAGGCATACAAGTAGTGACTGTAAAGGGCAAATATTGAAGCTTTAGCAACAAAGTGCAAGCAAAAGCGAAAGGAAAGCACACACACACACACACACACACACACACACTAACAGTAGTAGTAGTTGTAGGTGTCAGTGTACATACACAGTTAGTACAGGAAACTGGAGAAATGAATGGAGGAATGTTAATTTACAACACACCTGGAAATATGAGAGAGATACCAACCTTTACACTCACAGAACATTGTACACAGCATAACAGCATGGCCCCTGCCCTTAAAATCTGAAAAGGCTACGCCTATCTCACATACCTTTTTATAGCACTGTTCTGAAATCACAGTGAGAACTGCAATCAGTACACAACTGGCTGCATGCAATTAGCAAATGCTGGTTAACAATTGGTGCAGAGGCCATCACATGGGCATATGCAGATACCTACAAAAGTATGCTGTACTCCCAGTCCACACATTCAATACTTTCATTGCACCCTGAGAAGGACGTGAGAGACAGACAGAGAGAGAGAGAGAGAGAGAGAGACAGAGACAGAGAAAATTGCAATTAAGCAGAGACAAACAAATTGTTCAGCAACAGCCACCTGAAAGCTGACAACTGGGAAGTGGAGCAGCAGGACAGAGAACCAGACGGCAACACAAGCAGCTGTGACAAACACAGGTAATGTAAAGTAATACTATAAAGGTCTACATACTGTGAACCCTCCATATGTGTCATTGGTCTGTATCCATATGTATATGAAGATGTGTAAAGGGCAGGGACATACAGCAACTATCAGTGAAGGCTGTACATACATTTGTATGTGAGAGCATCTATGTGCACATATCAATGTTGGTTGATTGTAGGTTGTAGTGCCATGTACAGAGTAGGTTTCACAGTTATGTATGTTTAGCAGTATGTTAGTGTGTGTATACAGTATGGTAGACAAACATGTTGATATACCTGTCTATCATATGGATAATGCATGTATGTCAACATATGTGTGTGTGTATATATATATATATATATATATATATATATATATATATATATATAAAACATGCATATATGTATACATACATAGAGAGAGAGATGTAGGAATACATAGATGTAGATAGAATATTGTACAAACATATATATGTAATGCACACATACAGATATAGATATATGTAGATACATATACATAGACATACTGATCTGACTATCTACATGTATGACTGTATATGACGACCTTCAACACACCCTGTCCCACCCCCTCTGTCACTCTCACCCCCTCTGTGTCCCACCCCTCTCCACATCTATAGCAATATATGTACATCAATATATATATATGTGTATATGTATACAGACACACACATATATATATGTATATATATATATATATATATATATATATATATATATATATATACATACATATAGATATATCTATATACATATATATATATATATATAGAGAGAGAGAGAGAGAGAGAGAGATGTATATAAATTCTGAGTGAGGCACATGTGTACAGATGTATTGCAACAGGTGCCTGGTGACAAAGGCATGGAGTGAACTCCAGTGTCAAAACCGGAGTACCATACCACATTCCAAATCACCTACACCAGTAACCACCAGATATGTGACTGGCTGCCCACCACTGCATGTGTCAGGGGTGAACAGGGTCATAAATGTGTACAATAGTGGCCCCAATGATATTCACAGTGGCACACTATCCTGGAATACCTGCACATGGTATGTGTCAGCGACCATGGTATGTCAGCTATGGACATGTAGGTCGTGTACCCTCCACACCACATAATGGATGCCATGGTATGGACCTCACATGACAGCTACAGATATGGAGAAGGACACAGTGACATGTACAACACTGTGACAATGCACTCAAACACATAACCAATGCACAGTGACTGACAACACCACAGAGTACACATATACTACCCACATAGAGGTTACCACTCCCGGATTTACATATGTAAGTCACACCCATGACAGATGTCCAACAACCATAGTAACACCTCACACCAGCCACAACCTAAATGACTGCTGTGTGTCGTCCGTACCACTGCAATAGAGTGCACATGTGGAGGTAAAAGTTCCTACCCACAGATAAGACATACCCTGCAATAAATCACACAGTGTTAAGAAGCAAGACTCCCCATGAGTACATGTCACACATACCCCTGCTGAATGTTAGTCAGATAGGTAATATGCCATATGAGTCACCCTGTGTAACTGTGTGACAGCAGCAGGTACCATCACACCACATGTGTCACAATGGTCAGGGTAGCAGAACAGTATGCTGCTGTAGTCTCAGGGGCAATAGCATATTGTATAGTATTGTATTGTAATGTAATGTATTGTGTTGTATTGTATTGGTATGTTGAGGTGCCTCCTTCTGGAGTGGAACCACTGCTGCTGTGCGCCAGTGTACAGGTACATATCCTGTAGTCAGGCTAGTGTTACATAGCACTTCTATATGTGTGTTTAGCTCCTGTCAGAGTTTATGTAGCATGCAACTGGGGATACCATCAGGTCCCATTCATGTTGTGTATTCTGCTGTCCTGAGGGTGGCTCTCACCTGGACATCTGTGATGACAGGGAGGTTACAGTCAGCTGGGATAACTATGTCTTATTTTGGGGAGAGGGCGGGGTGACACCTGCACTGAACCTGTCTGCCACAATGTTGTCAATATCTGTGGTGTCAATGAAATATTTGTTGTTGTGTACTAACTATGGGCATAGAGGATGGATCCTGACCAGGTTGCTAACATAACTGAAGAAGGCCTTCTGGTTATCTGTAGTGTCCCTCTTGATTTCCCTCTCAAAGTTGCCCATGGATGTTTGTATGATGGAAAATAGATCCTTACTAGTGCTGCTCAGACATGCCTCCCTTTATGGAATTATGCTCTGTCTTGCAGTAGCTTCCATCTTCTGTAATACAATCTGTCTATGGCTGGGGTCCACCAGACAGGATGTCCCTTTGTGGAGAGTGTCTTGGTCATATATGGGATTGCATGATCCATGCATTCTCGGAGATGTCTGTAGTAAGCAATTGTGTAGGGGTCAGCATTGTGGGTTGTATCTGCCACTGGCCCAGTGGGCTGAAAAGATACCATGTCACTGTTACAAAGTGTAAAGTTTGCATCTGTAATGTTATTCACTATAGTCGTTTGTGCTGGTGGTGGAGGTGGGATATGTATATCCAGGGCAATCAGTGTGTGGTCAGCTCACAGTAGTTGATGATGTAGGCCATACAGTACCTAGATACAAACCCCCAGAGTGAGGAGGTGCTCTTGACCTGAATCAGTGTTCTGACTGCTGGGGTTTGGTAGTATGTCGTATGGAGTGTGCCAGGTACTGTTGCACAGTTGCTGGCTGAGCACTGATACCTGGCCATTTACACGTGTATCCACCAATAGACAGACAGATGCTATATATGTGAGATATGTTGTATCATAACAGTTGAGTAGCATGTGTAGTATGTGTGCCAAATTCTGCTGACATATATTGCTGATATCAGGTTATTTTCTTTCTCAGGTACATGGCCCACCTGCGGTATACACTTACTCCACAGCTGAGGATGAGGAGATACACCAGAGCCTGGTGCGGGATTATGCAATACTCTTTTCCCGCACCAGCCAGACTCAGCAGGAGAGGGCTGCACTGTGGCAAGACCTTGTCCGTCGGGTAAATGACATAGGCACGCATAATAGGACATATGAGCAGGTACGACATTACTGCAGTGATTTAATCAGACATGTCCATCAGCATGCGTCGGATATCCACAGGCAACAGGTTGCCACAGGTGGTGGGGTGGCTACACATCCCCCACTCACCAGACTGGAGGGACTACTCATGAGTGTAGTGGCTCCAGTCCACCAGCAACAACAGCAGCAGCAGACATGCATTATGATGGAGGCTGGAGCCACGCAGCAGCAAGACAGTGAACGTGCAGGTAATATGCCATATGTATAGTTGACTGTTGTGTACACTGGTAGTTAATGCATGTGTGAGGTGTTTCCTTGGTTTGTAGCTGTCACCATAGTATTTAATGTGCAAGTGTGATATCCTCAATATTAGCAGCTGACCTGTGAAAGGCGACTGTTGTACTACTGACCTGTATCATACTCAGTAACAATGGCACAGTTGTGCCCACTGACATTAGTTTCTTCACGTCTGCAGGTCCCTCTGGTATAACAGCAATGCAGCCTATCCATGCTGGTGAGTGTGTATTAACAATTCCTGTAATAGTTTTGATAGTAATAGTACTATTTGGCTCACTTAGTAGTGCTCTTTGTATGCATGTAGGTGTGGCTGTGTCTGTGTGTTGATATCACGCATACTGAGTACTGTACAATTGTGTGAAACTGTGTGCATGTGTGCATGTGTGTACGTGTGCATGTGTGCACCTGTGCATGTGTGCACGTGTGCATGTGTGCACCTGTGCATGTGTGCACGTGTGCAAGTGTGCATGTGTGCGCCTGTGCATGTGTGCACGGGTGCATGTGTACATGTGTGCACCTGTGCATGTGTGCATGTGTACATGTGTGCACCTGTGCATGTGTGTGCATGTGCACGTGCACACGTGTGCATGTGTGCATGCGTGCACCTGTGCATGTGTGCATGTGTACATGTGTGCAGCTGAGCATGTGTGCATGTGTGCACCTGTGCATGTCTGCACCAGTGCATGTGTGTATGTGTGCACCTGTGCATGTGTGCATCACTGGTAATGTGTAGACATTGTAAACTGTGTTTCCCTCCCACAGGTTCTGGTGCTGCTCTGGTGTCATGTAGCAGGGAACCTGAATCAGGTGCCGTGGGTACTGATAATGATGACATCTGTGTAATGGCACAGGAAGGTATGCCAGGGTCCACCATTGGTCAGCCGATTGACAGTACACAGCTGTCGACCCCATCAATGCGCATAGTTATCCTGCCAATACACCCTTTGTCACCAATGTCCCTAGGTGATGGACAGCATACATTGGGCATTGACCAGGGTAATGTGGTATCTGTGGCACATGCCTCCCCACACAGCAGCCATGGGCATGGCCCAGAGATGGTACCACACAGACAGATGTCCAGGGGTTCTCGTGGGAGCATCCGTGGGCATACTGCCCCTGTCAGACGTGCCCACAGAGGTCTTACAACCTCAGCTATGTTTCAGGCTGTCATGCAGGCACAGTCACATATGGGACGGTACACCAGACAGGGTCTGAGGGAGCTGACAGCATGTCGCACAGCCATGACTGACAGTATGCGTGACATTGCGGCTGCCATCCGTGATTTCACCGATGTCATAGACAGAAGTTGTGGGGACATATTAGACCGGTTCCACAACTACATGTCCATGAGCCAGGGCGATGGTGGGCGGTTGAGGCGTCGGCGTGGCCATATGCCAGCAACAGCAGCAGCTGGCAGTCGTCGTGGACGACAACAGGACCGCGGCCGCCCCCGTAGTGCCAGCAGCAGCCCCAGCAATGCTGGGTCTGTGCTGTCATCAGACTGCCCCAGGAGACCACATGCACGTAGCTCTGGCCAGGCCCGACAGGGATCTGTGTCCAGTCAACGAACACCTGCTTCTGATGACAGTACCCAGTCTGGGTTGGTACTGGATATGGTCCGTAGCACCCCTGCAAGGCACAGGTACCATGTCCGTGGCCAGAGACACTGATCTGTATGACCTGGCAGGTACAGTCTGTGGCTGTCCACAAACACCAGTATATGGCAGCCATGAGGTGGAACTGTGTGCATCCATACACACATGCAAATTGACAACACCTAGTGCTACCGCATACACGCACACACTGCATCAACATTGCCCCACCTTCTACTGCTGTCCCTCACCAACACACATACACATACATAACAATCGGTGGTATCGGTGGCTGACTCAGGCATACCAAGTTCACACCCTGTGCATATGATGAAACTGTGCCACCTCCTGCAATCTGTAACAACTGTGCAGGTACAGGTTAACATGTTGCTGATGCACAGCGTGACCACATAGATGTGTAGTAATAGTATCATGTTGTTAACAGTACTGTGTGCTGAACTAATTGTGGGTATATCACAGCATGCCTGATGCAGTAAGTGTGTGATTGTCATGTACTGTTGTCTACACCCATGGTAATTACCATAGTGTATCATCTGCACATGTTGGCATACTGGTGGTAATGATGTCAACAGAAGGCTACATACATAGGTAGCACAGGGGATAAGGTAATGAATGAAGTAATACGCAATGATGGACATGTAAATTGCAAGTGGCATGTTGCCCACACTGGACTCTGCAATGCAGATGTTTGAGGATGTTGATATGTGTGCAGTACTACACGACTGGTACAGGACACACAGGAGCACCCTAGCACTGCATGCTCACATCTCATACCATGCTAGACAGCCCCAACACACAAAACTAACTGTCACAGGAGGGAGAGTCCCCATATATGTCAGGGATACTGTGGTGGCAGGCCAGGTAGCATACATCCTACTAAGTATGGAACCACTGAGTGAAGGCTCAGTGTCTGTTATTTGACATGTGTATTACTGCAGGTATGAGCACATGGGTTTCCATCCAGTTATTGTACATCCTGACAGTACATGGTCTGTACACTTGTGTGCGCTGAGACTGGACCCTAGCCATCTGACCCGTGTATTTCCATGTACATGTGCATAGTGCCTGCATATTTGCAATGTTACCTACTGGAAGTGG
Organism: Protopterus annectens; assembly: GCF_019279795.1. Classification (NCBI taxonomy): domain Eukaryota; kingdom Metazoa; phylum Chordata; order Ceratodontiformes; family Protopteridae; genus Protopterus; species Protopterus annectens. Next base: position 1,449,147,789 of record NC_056741.1, on the reverse strand, counting down.
TACAGCTTGTTTGTTGTACAATGGACTACATGCAGCCCTGTTTACTGTAGCTTTGTTTGCATGCATGTTTGCTTGCAATTACCCTGGAATACTGATCACACCTGCAATGCATAGTTATAGAGCTTCTGTGGACTCCTAGTGCCATCTGCATAGCTTACTATATGTATGTCCATGTCCCACTTGACAGGATGTCACTGTTTGTCCTGTTCACATGTACATTGCCTGTGACACAGTGCATATGACTTACCTGGCATGTGTCCACGTGAGCAGTCATATATGCTACTGCTAACTAATCACAGGCACTACACCTTCACATATTCATCTTCTGTTGAACTACCTGCTTCGCTAGGGATGGCCTGCACCTGTCACCCCTGGGCTTTCAGATATTGGCAAAGGCTCTTGCTACCCCCATAGTGCCTATGTTAGGCAAGGCTCAAATGACAAACCCACCTTCATAGGTATCACAAGGGATAAGAAACTAAGAGTAATGCTACCCAACGCCAGAAGTCTAAACCTCCAGATGCATGCACCCGAAGCTCTCCTTGGCATGGAGAACATCGATATCTGTGCAGTAACAGGTGGCTGGTTCAGGGCTACTGAGAGCACACCAGCACTACCAAATGTAACCTGGCTGATTTCTTTGAAACAGTCACCAAGGCCATTGACGAGGGGAAGGTGGTTCACACAGCCTACCTGGACCTCGCAAAAGCCTTCACAACAATACCCCACTTGGGCATTCTAGAGAAGCTCACCAGCTTAAATATAAGCCCCTATATCACTAGATGGATTGCACAGTGGCTCAAGGACAGAACCCACATGGTTAGAATTGCTGGAGCCATGCCAGACTCCAAACCAGTTACGAGTTGTGTCCCACAAGGCTCAGTCCTGGGACCTCTCTTGTTTGGTATATATTTATTGGAGGTATAGGCCAACACGGACAGACTGTGGCTGAACAAATATGCAGATGACTGCGAACTGGCCACCATAATCGACTCGCCAGCCGACACAAGCATCTTCCAAAGGGACATCATAGAAACAGACAACTTGTGCCAGAGCCATGGCCTTCAGCTGAACAGTGTTTAGAAAGGGAAATGTGCATCCTGTAGTCTGTTCTCCTAGTTGCCAAAAGGGACATTTCCCTCACACACACTAACCCCCCTCAGACAAACACACACACTTGCCATTTGCAGGATTCAAACCCCTACCTAACTATGTTATGACACTTGAGATGGACGCATTAGCAGAGCGCGCTATTCGCATTACTGGGAGGTTTCCCTTCTCCTGCTATACTTATAGAGTGCTGACATCATCGGTGTTTAGAAAGGGAAATGTGCATCCTGTAGTCTGTTCACCTAGTTGCCAAAAGGGACATTTTCCTCACACACACTAACCCCCCTCAGCCAAAAACACACACTTGCCATTTGCAGGATTCAAACCCCTACCTGACTATGTTATGACACTCGAGACGGACACATTAGCAGAGTGTGCTATTCGCATTACTGGGAGGTTTCCCTTCTCTTGCTGTACTTATAGGGTGCTGACATCATCAGTGTTTAGAAAGGGAAATGTGCATCCTGTAGTCTGTTCACCTAGTTGGCAAAAGGGACATTTTCCTCACACACACTAACGCCCCTCAGCCAAAAACACACACTTGCCATTTGCAGGATTCAAACCCCTATCTGACTATGTTATGACACTCGAGACGGACACATTAGCAGAGTGTGCTATTCGCATTACTGGGAAGTTTCCCTTCTCCTGCTATACTTATAGAGTGCTGACATCATCTGTGTTTAGAAAGGGAAATGTGCATCCTGTAGTCTGTTCACCTTCAACACACATTGTAAGTGGAGTTTGCCATGACATATGTCATGGTTAGTATACTGTGCCTCTGTCTACCTGTGACATGACAGTGATACCCAGGATAAAGCTACCATCTCCCATCCACTCATCAAGATTCCTATTGAGGAAAATTGATAAGTGACTCTATTTGTAGCCTGTACTGGGAGTTCACTCATAGGTGGGGGTGGCTTCTGTGTTATGGATCATGCAATACAGCTTGTCCTATGTAAGTCAGTGCTGGGGTTCAGGTCTCTCATGTGCATAGCTCACTGCCATTCAGATTGTACAAGGTGCAGCATGTTTATTGATGCCAGCAACACAGGCAACACATGGCATCTGTGCAAGCTCTTTGATACTCCTGGTGAGGTACTGTTGGGGACTTTACGGTTGATGGAGGTGTCTGCTGAGGTACATCCCACAGGGGCTATTGTAGTCAATTGTACCACTGATGGAGGATGACTGCAGAGCCACAATGACCTCCCCTTATCTAGATCTGACAACCTTCATGATTAGGTGGGTATATGGTATGTTTCTGTAAACACTACAGCACATGTTTGTCTAATACGGGATATCTATCACCTTGTGTCCTCAGGTCTCTCATTACATGTTAACTACATAATGGGTTAACACCTATGTGGTAATTGGTGGGCACTTACTGTATATCCACGGGGGTTGACTATACACTTTTCTGCAATTAGCTTGCTGACACGGCTATGGCACCAGTTGTCTGTTTCTATGTGGCCCTTTTGTGGGATGCTTGAGTCAGCTGGTGGATCATATATGGTGAGCAGTTTGTAGTCCTCTGCAAACATGTTCAAACACAGTCCTTCCATGTTTGCCTGTACCTATGGGACATATATACCGGACGAGGGAGATCCCAGGACCAAGCCTTTTGGGATGCCAGTTATATCTGGTTTGTAGTCTGACATGGCTGCAGCATGTCTGACCATGTCTGTTCTGTCCTTGGTCTGGTTTGCAACCCCTCTACTGACATAGGGGTTTATATTTAAGCTGGTGAGCTTATCTATAATGAAGACGTAGGGTATTGTATAAGCCTTTGCAAGGTCCAGTTGCGCTGTGTGGACCACATTGCCCTCATCAATGACCTTAATGACTGTTTCAATTGAGTCAAACATGTTTAGGGGCAGGATCTGCACTTAAGAAAGCCACACTGGGTAGGGTCTGGTGTCAGTAGGTCCCCAATATCTTTATGTCTGTGGTACATGCTGATCCTTTCCATAGCTGTGCAGACCGAGCTTCTCAGGATTCTGGGGTAGTAGTTTTCAGTATCCATTCAGGCAACACCTTTGTTGAGAAGGACCACTGTTGTTGTACACTGCTCTTTGGGTACATATTCTGTGGTAAGGCTGACATTGAGCAGTAGTGTGATTTGGCATTCCATTCATCTTGGAGTCCATGTTGCACTCAGCCCAGGACACCATCTCATACCATTGCTGCTGTGTGTTTTGCTTTGTAGATGCTGGCTGTTACCTCAGCATCTGCAATGTCAGGGGGCCAGCAGTCTGCTGGGATAGATATTCTACATTCTGGGGGGGGGGGGGGTTTGCACTGCACCTGTCACGATGTATGTTGGAAATATGTGTGTGTGTTTGTGATATTTGTGTGATTCAGAGCATATCTGTGAATTCCCAACATGGTTCCTACCATCAGTTGTGAAAGCCTTGGGATTATCCTTAGAGCCCTGTACAATTTGTATCTTCATAGGTTCATAGGTTCATACTAGGCTATCCACCCTAGGGCATTTGTTAGCCTAGCCAGACTGTGTGTGGCTTTTGCCACCCCTTGCTATGTGAATATTATGGCCATTTATGATTTGCTTTGCTGTGCCTCTGTCTGGACATGACACAGTGAAGACCCCCAGTGTAACTCTACAATCATCCATCCACTTGGCAAGATTCCTGTTGAAGAGTGTCAGTGAGGGGCTCTGCCTAACATGGAGTGGGATTCTGGTCCAGGGTGTGGGGAGCCTCTGGATTATGTATCTGCCCCCCAGCACATCCTATTTCATTATTTGTTGAAGTTGACATCTCTCACTCTCACAGCTCCGATGGATTTGAGTTTTCTGGGGTGGAGCATGTCCATTACTCCTGTGTTGGGCATGGCCTTCTACAACAGGCATGCAATGCCTCTGTGTAGGCAGTATGTGATTGCATTCAGCTGGGGTGTCTACAGCCAGGCAGCATATGACATGTATTTGAGACCCTTTATCCTCTTGGTGAGGTACCTTTGAGGTCTTTCTAACTGCTGCAGGTGTCAGGTAAGGTACATCCCATATGAGGCATTGTACTAGATTATGGGTGTGATAAGAGAACAGTATAGGGGCACAATGACCTCTGTTGACGTAGATGTGAATCCTTTCCTGATACGGTGTCAAATGTAGACAGTCGTCCTAGCCACATTGGCAATGTGAGTGTCACATAACAGGTTACTGTCCACTTGTGTCCCTAGGTCCCTGATTACTCCTTCCACACATAATGGTTTACCACCTATGTGGTAATTTGTGGTACCTTGTTTGGTATTTGGTGGGACATTCATACTGTCCAGTGTCTTCAGGATGGCTGGGTGGGTTCCTGTGTGTGAGAGTGTGGTCTGTAGCATGCTACAGACTGTACAGCAGTCTTGCCTACAGTTAGTTGCACAAAGGTGGACTCCAATGCCTTGTGCATTGTCAGTTACCTGGATGTATGGGTGTCTGTGCTGAATATGGACACTCACCCTCCTTTTATGTTTTGTTCCAGGTTTTGGGGCCATGACACATGATATGTGGTATAACCTGGTAGTGCTGGTGTGCTGTCAGGGGGCTTGCAGCAGGTTTCTCTCACTGCACAGACATCGATGTTCTCCATACTGGGGATGGCCTTGGGAGCATGCATATTGAGGTTTACACATCTGGCATTGGTCAGCATTACCCTTATGTTTCTTTCCACTTATGTTTTCTAGGGTGATGGGTTAGTCTTTTCAGCCTTGCCTACAAAAGGCTCTATGGAGGTGGCAAAGGCCTTACCCAATATCCAGACGCCCAGGGGTAACAGGTGCAAGCCATCCCAAGAACAGCTGCGTGGCTTGTCAAGCATGACATCCCAAGCAGACAGACACTGGATCCCCTTGGAATGACACCAGTAAGTGTGCCACTTGCTATGACTGATCATTCCGTGTTTGTACTGTGGCATTATTCTTGGTAAGGGTAGGATGCTGCAAACGGTGAGTGTCATACAGGCCTGGACTACATAATCAGAGAGCTCATCTATGTCTCTTTTCATGTAGTCTAGGGAGGTACATCTCAGGTCATTCACACCAGCATGGACTATGACTGCATCATATTTCTACTTGCTTTGGGTGACCTGCATACTTCTGTTATGTGGCGTATTGTGGCAGCCTACAGGCAGCTTACTGTACCCTTTCCCTTGTTCAGTCTGGTGTGCAGGACAGCAGTGTGTCTGATTATGGAGTCACCTATTACAACTGTATCAGGCATGTTGTTTCTCCTTCTGGCCTGTGACTGTTTGGCACACCAGCTTTGTGTACTATGTGTTGCATGTGCTATGTTTGGAGGTTGTTTGATTGGGTGTCTGCTTTAGAGGCCTCTGTTGGTGTGCTGTGTTTGTAATTTGTGCCTCCAGGAATGTTTTTCTGTGTTTATGTGTTTGGTTTGCAGTTGTGATAGGTCTATGTGGGACTGTGTTTGTGGTGTGTGTGGTTACATTCTCCTACTGACTAGTTTTAGGAGTACTGAGTTGAGGGAGCTGAGCCTCCAGTTTGGATAGATGGTTGCATCTCTCGCATATATTTGTATTTCTTGGGTGGAGTTGGGGGTTGTCTGTGTACTTGGGGCAGGTGTAACATTGCCTCAGGATTCACAGATTCAACTTGTTGTGGCTGGCCTTAGTGGATTGTATGTGTGGACATATTTTATTGCCATACTACTGATCAGTGATTACTTCATTGATTATGTTTGCTCTATCATGTAGTAGCTTCCTCATTCTCTTGCATGGTTTGGTTATGGCTGGTGTCCACCATGCCAGATGCCTGCGTGTATGGCATTGTGTCTTGTTTTAATTTAGGATTGCATAATCCAAGCATTCCTGGCAGTGTTCATGGAATGGCTGTATTACAGGTTCTGAGGTGTGGCCCATATTTTGCACCTCCACAGGACCTTTAATGGATTCCACATCAGTTTGGAGGAGTGCAAATATTGCTTTACACATGTTTTCCACTGTGGTTTTCTGGCCAGGGACTGTGGTCAGGATTTGTATATCCAGTGTGATTACTCTATGGTCTGGTTTTACCAGTGAGCAATACACTTCTCGTCTTGCCATCCAGTACCCATGTTGCTGATTATCACATCCAGTATGCTTACCCCTCTTGTGGGAGTGGTACGTTGTTCCTGGGCCTTTGGTTTATGGATTCTATGAACTTTGTCCTACACTGTTGGAGCTAGTATAATGCTCCCAGTCTATGTCTGGGTATTTTCAGTCACCCAATATAATGTGGTTTGGAGGACTTGATATATTCATGTATTCCAGCATAGGCCAGGTGCAGTTCCTGGTATTGGGACAGTAGTCTGTAGCAGGCTATAAACTGGGGGGCAGTTTTAGCCACTGTTACTTGACCATGGCTAGTCCATGCTGCTTCTTGTTGTGGTACCAACATGGGGTGTGGTTATCCTTGACAATTCTTGCTAGTCACCCTCCTTTTGTAGCTTGTTCCATGTTTTGAGTCTGTACAGCACAGTATGAGGTGTAACCTGGTAGTGTTAGGGTGCTGTTGTGAGCCTTGACTCAGTTTTCTGTTACAGCACAGATATCAACATTCTCCATACTGGGTGAGTTTAGACTGCATGCATCTTGCTGTTTCGACTTATCCCTTATCTTATTCTTATCCCTTCTGATACCTATGGAGATAGGTTTGTGTTTTGAGCCTTACCTATTCAGGGCACACTGTGGGTAACAACAGCCTTTGCCAGTATCCATACGGCCTGCACTGATAGGTGCACGCCAGTCCTAGCAGGTGGAGCATCATGTCATGCTCAGCATGTCATCCCAGACTGGCACACATTAGATCCCCTTTGACTAACTGGGATACTTCAGTCAACTATTGCACTTGATCATCTCATTGTCATATTGTGGCATGATGCTTGGTGAGGGTAGGATGTTAGTCAGGGTTCTCAGGTGTGCATATAGTACATAGTGTTACATTACTTAACACATGGCATTCATGCCTCAGGTGGTGCTGCAGGGCTGCCTCTGTCGGATGCGCATATTACACTTCCCTGTACATGTTTGTGAGCAGGTCATGTCATTG
>NC_056741.1:1449123128-1449128128 GCF_019279795.1 Protopterus annectens | reverse complement strand
AATTCAAAATGGCACTCAGACGGCCTATTAATAACCTTAGGTCTAACTACTGGCTCAATTAATGTAAAATTGTGAGAAGCTGGATTCTTAATGATTTGAACTTCAGGATATAAATTAGCCTCTTCTAATATAGGAGCAGTTTCAACTTGAACTAACTCAGTTGTATTAGATTGTTCCCTAGATGCAGAGAATGTATGACCTATTTTTATTCTATCATTCTGCTTATCAGAGGGTGAAACATTATCATTCAAATCACACACAAGTAGAACATCATTACATGCATCATTATTTACAGCAACATTGGTGCATCTTACAACAGTTGTAGTCTTAAGTTCAACATTACCAGGGACTTATTTTAATTGATCCTTAAAAGGACCTTTATTATTCCCTGCATTTACATTCTCTCCACGTCTAGGCCACATAAAGACATGGCCTAGCTTAAAATCGGTGGTATCACGTACAAATTTATTCTTCTTCTGCTGTAATAATTTGCATTCTAAAGCTAGAACGCCATCTAAAAGGCTCTCAAACAATGGTTGTACCATGCTATATGCAAAATTATCAAAAATATACTTCTGCTTGATTTTAATCGAGTCTCTTAACGCAGTCTCTTCTGGATAAAAAAAGTCTATTAAAATTTGCAAATATTTCCTGCTCACCTCAAGGTTAATTAACTGCCATCCTGAGAGCAGCTCCGGATACTGTGTGCCTTGGCTAGGCATATTAAAAACTCTTAGTCCTCTCAGCACAATCTTTTTATTCAGACAATATTGCAGATGCAAGCGTTGTGCTTGCAATCTTTTCAGTTAAACAAAATCATTCTCTAGCTCGTCTAGGAGCTTCTGTAGCCTCTCTGCATCCGCCGACGCATCGCTGATGTCATCCGTGGGTGAAATCAATTCCAGCTGCCAGGAAATACTCCTGGAGCAGTCAAGATAGTCGAGAAAGCGCTTATGTAGTGCTTCACTAGTCGTTTCCCCTTTTTTGGGTACATAATCCAGTTCGATGTTATCATTTCCCAAGATCACGCTCATTTTGACGCTGCTCCAGATAATGGCAGTTAAAAATAACACGATAATACAGCAAAACAGGATACTGCCAAAAAATCTGATGAACACTTTGTCCCAACAAGAAATGATATGTAAAACAGAAGTCATAGATATGGGGCAAAGTGAAGCAGAATAAAATGCATATAGTCACAGTTAACGTAAAGGTAGTCCAAGATAATCCAAAAATTCAAAGGTAGACCAAATAAAATTTATTCAAGGGTGTCCAGACATAAAAGTAAGCACTTTCGCTTGGTAAGCTTCATCAGACAATAAAATACATTCATCCATAACAAGCAAATTTATATATCACTTTCAAATATAAAAGGACCAATCAATGAGGTTCCATAGTAAAGTTTTAAAGACACATGAATACAAATAATAAAATTGTACAGATGCAATAAATAACTGTCTGTATAATATTATAGATTTAAAAAACAACAGATATCTAACATAAAAGACACATGAAAAATTTTTTAACAATGAAGATCTATAGACACTTACTTATTATTCCTACGTTTCCTAAGAAAGGGCTTAATAGAGGCTCTTTCATTTAATCCCTTCCCTTTGTCTGCCTTTAGTCTAATAATCCACTGGTTTTCTATAGACTCAGTATAATTCATAATGTCACCTTCACGTACATTAGGATAGATCACATATATATATATATATATATATATATATATATATATATATATATACACACACACACACACACAGATATACACACACACACACACACACACACACACACACACACACATATATATATATATATATATATATATATATATATACACACACACACACACACACACACACACACACACACATATATCTATATATATATATATATATATATATATATATATATATATATATATATATACCTTGGTCTGATCTGGAAGCAACCCACTGGAGCCAGTAGTAGATTTAAGCACTTTTGTTTGCTTCTTTATTTTTTCAAATAATTCGAACTTCTTCAGAAATCTACTTTTTACATTCCAACTGGTAATATATACTGTTATGCAAAGTAACATGTGACGTGGATGTACGTCATGCTAGTAACATCAAGAGCTATCTTAACCATTTAAGGAGGCATTTTATATTGAGGTTGCCGTTAAGCCCTGGGGGTGTGTCTGCCCTCATCTCAATTTGCCATTTGAGCTCTCTGAGTTCAAGTGGTGTACTGGATTCTCCACTAAATGTGGTGACCTTTTCAAGTACTTGGAATTTGTACTTATTTGGTTGTTTGCATTGCTCGGCATGTTTAGCTAATGCATTGTTCGAGTCACCTCGCCTAATGGCTTGGTAATGTTCCTTCACTCTATCGCTGAGCTTGCGTGTGGTCATTCCGATGTAGAATGCACTGCAATTCTCACATTTTGTGATGTACACTACTCCTGTGGTGTTACAATCGTATCTTTCTTTAAAGTAGAATGTTTTTCTTGGGGCGCCCATTTGTAGTTTGTCACCTACTTTAATATATTGGCAGCATATGCAATTATTACATGGGTGCATGCCTGTTTGTGTCGCTGTCTTTGGTGCTACTTCGCTCTTGTATTGGAACTCGAACATTTGTTTGAGAGAGTTTGTTTTTTTGTATGTGAACTGGGGTTGGGGTCCTAGTGATTTGTGTAGTTCTGGGCTACACTCTAGGATGTCCCAGTTTTGGTCGATTGTTTTTCTGATGGCTTCAGCATCTACTGAGATTGGCAGTGGGAATCTCAGGCCCTGGGAGTTACTCCTGTCCTCTCGTTTCTTGAAACCTTGGGTCAAGATCGGACAGTGCCTGTCTTGCCTATGGTTTGCTGCCTCTTGGGCTACTTTATTTATAAGTTGGTTTGGGTAATGTTTCTCGAGGAACAGCTTTTTAAGTTTCATGCTTTCTGTATTGAATTGTTCTTCCTCGCTGACCAGTCTGCTGAGGCGGACAAACTACCCTTTAATCACGTTCTTTTTAATGAACGCAGGGTGCTGGCTTCTATAGTCCAACAAGTTATTTTTGTGTGTTGGTTTTCTGTAAAGTGTGGATTGGAATTTGCGTTCGTTTCCATTCCAGCTGAGGGTGACATCTAGGAAGTTAATCCTGGTCCTTATACCTGCTAGCTTGAAATCTATGAACTGGATACTTTCTTTTATTCTTGCTAGGAACTTGTGCAATTCTGTCTGTCTCGCTTTCCATATCAGGAACATGTCGTCTATGTAGCATTTGTAATACGCTACATGTTCGAACCCTTTCAGTTTGGTGAGGGAGTCCGCCTCCCATGCGCTAAGGACTAGATTTGCATAGGCAGGCGCCATTTTCGCGCCCATAGCTACACCTTTTAGTTGTTGGTAGATTTTGTTCTCAAATGAGAAGAAATTGTTCTTCAGGACTGCTTGTAACTGTGCACATAATTTTAACCCTTGTTGGGTCAATGTTTCTATGCGCTGTGAGATACCTATGCACCAGGCTTACCCCTTGTGTGTGGGGTATGCTTGGGTATAGTGCCACGATATCTAGCGTAACTAGAGTGATATCTTCAAAGTTGTGGCTTTGTTGCAGATGGAAAATTCCATTGAGGAACTCCCACGAGTCCTTCATGTAGTGCTCTGCACTTTGCACTATTGGATTGAAGTGAAAGTCTAAAAACTCGGAAATGTATTCCGTTTTTGTTTTTTTGGAAGACATTATGTGTCTTAGTGGAGGGTCGCTTTGGTTTTTGTGGATCTTGGGGATTCCAAATAATTTGCCTACTTCTGGAGAGTCAACTGTCATAAACTCAAGTTCTTCTTCTGAGATCTTTTTTTGCCCCGCTAGTTTGAGTAGTGTTGAGTCTATATCTTTAAATTTACTCAGCACTTCTTCTTTACTAATTTCTTTAAAACTCGTGTCTTGTGATAAAATCCCCAACATTTTGTTGTTATAACTCTTGTAGTTCATTACTACGATTCCTGCTCCTTTGTCTGCTTTCATTATTCTAAGTTGTTTACTTTTGCACATTTCATGCAATCTAGCCTTTTCTTTGGTATTCAGGCTGCTTTTGTAGTGTTGGGGTTTATTTTGAAGGAGCTCTCTTATTTCGTTTTCACAAACTTTTGAGAAGACATTAATGTTGCTGTTAAGCAGCAGGTTGTATGTGCTTTTTCTTCTAAGCACTGGGGGGCCTGCTTCGTCATCGTCTGCTGACTCGTTACTTTGGCTATTTGCCTGGGTAAAAGTATGTCTATTTTTTGCTCTGTTGTGGCCATGCCTACTGTTATTAGTTCTGCTGCTGCTGCCTGCCTGGTTTCTGTCATAGCTTTCTCTTATTTTAGGGGAGTTGGGTAGCACTTTGTGCGACAGCTGTTCTCTTTTCTTGCTAACTAATTCGGCTGCATTGTGTACTGCCTCAGGCTGGTCCTCTTGGTGACCATTGCCTGCGAGCCAGAGGAGTTGTGTAAGCTCTCCTGTCTCTGCTGGTTCGCTTTGAGCTCCACCTAGTTGACTGGCTGCAGTAGCCATGCCCGGGTGTCTGGGTCTGTCACTGGTGTGAGGCTGCTGGCCTTCATTGTTTGATGCCAGGATTTGGTGGCAAGTGTCACCTTTGGGGTTCCTTGTCTGTTGGTCTTTTAGGAGTGCGTGTCTGTTTCCAGACCTGGGGGCACCCTTAGTTCCATAACATTCTGCTCGTTCATGCACATTAACATTTGTATGAGCATCGATGGCAATTAAGTAACCATTATTAAACACACATGCATTTTTATGATTTGCGTCTGCACTGCTGTCGGCATTTGTAAGAGATTTGTTTCCCGCCATTGCGATGTTTGGGCTGACTCTATTTCAGACGCTCGTATCGCCGGCATTAGGCACAATTTCTATGTGGTTTGTAACAGTAAACACATTTGTCTCAATGGCAAAACTGTTAGATTTTATACAATTAACTTTAGACATTTTGTTGCAACATTTTACTTTAGATTCTATTGACTCTG